>NC_053024.1:679677390-679848214 GCF_003073215.2 Triticum urartu
AAGAGCCACTTCAACAATTTAATAATGTCTTCTCCTACTGACCCCCAAAGAAAAGAAAAGAAATAAAAACTATTTACATGGGAAAGCTCCCAACAAGCAAAAGAAGAATAGGAAATATTTTTGGGTTTTCTTTTTTAATTACTACTACAAGCATGGAAAGTAAATTAATTAAAAGCTACAACTAATTTTTTTGGTTTTCTTAAGGTTTATTAAACACACAAGAAGAAAGCATAAAAGGAAATAAACTAGCATGGATGATACAATGAAAAAGTATGAGCACCGTCATCTGGCAATGAGTGTGTGTGAACATAAATGTAATGTCGGTGAGAAATACGTACTCCCCCAAGCTTAGGCTTTTGGAGTAAGTTGGTCTATGGCCACGGCTAGCCTGGCTGATATCCATAATAATAGTTGTTGGGGTCGTACTGTGATGAGGAAGAAGAAGGCTCCTATTGCCACTGGCTGGCAATCATCTCTGGATCCCACTGATAGTTAGACTGTCGTGAAGGATCAAATTGTGGTTCCGGTTCTGGCTCCTCGGTTGGTGCAGGGTTCCGGTAGGCGTGGATGGCCGTCAACGGAACAAGGTACTTGCCTACAGTCAAATCAAACAAAGCAGGAGCAGGCAAGGTAATGGTCTCAGGATGATGTTTATTAAAGAACAATTGATATTTAAGCTCTCCTGCCCTATTCTTAACAATAAAATCATGTGCCACCATACTTTTATAATCTAAATAAACATGAGGCAGCACTTTTTCTTCCTTCTCAGCATGCCTAATAGGAATGTTAAAATGTGCAGCTAGGCGTGTAGCATAGATGCCTCCAAAGATGTGACCCTTAGTACGGTTCATACTTAACCGTCTAGCAATAATGCCGCTCATACTAAAAGTGTTACCACTGTATAAATCTTGGAGCAAAATAATAATATCAGGGATAATACGATTTCCACAGTTTCCACGACCAATTAAGCAACGACTAGCAAATAATGCAAAGTAACATAATATAGGAAAATGTATGCTAGTGATTCGTGCATCGGAAACCTTCCTAGTTTCCCCTATAGTGATAGTTTAATAAATCCCTCCCCATCATCATGATGTGGTTCTTCTATCTTGCCCCCAAAAGGGACTAAACAAATCCGATAGAAATCATAAAGTGACATCTCCTTATGCTCATCATATAAATGAAACTCCACTGTAGGTGGTGAGTTCCTAGAATGAAAATGAAAGTTTTGCACAAAGGTATTTGCGAGCAAGAGATACTGAGCGCATTGGTCGTGGAGGAAAGCGGTGAGGCCTGCATTATGAGCCAACTCATGAAAATCTTCATAAATGCTGGCTGCTCTCAAGAAATCCTCGGAGGGCCATTCACACGCTCGAACCTCCGCGGTGTGCGGAAAATTATACTTAGGCTTCGGTGCCTTTTCCTTCGAGCTTTGGCTTGATGAGCCCCTCAATAATCTCCTCATCATTTTCAATTTTTAGTAACTTCAAAATAAAAGTAAACCAAACTAAATAATATTGATACCAACTACTCCTACAAGTGCCTAGGGCATATATCATGCATCAAAACTACTTTTGACCATATAAATTTGACATGCAAGCTCAAGAACAGGGTCACCTAAGCAACACAAATTTGCAATCAATAAAACACTAGAACAAAAACTAATTGAACCAATAGAGGAGTCACATACCAAGGAACAATCTCCCCAAGCAGTTTTGTGAGAGGTGCTTTGAGCAAGGAGATCGAAAATGGCAGAAAAACGAGCTTGGTCTCGGGTTTGAGCTGGTTTTTCTTGTTTGGGGGAGAAAGATGAAGTGTGTGGATGAAAGAATAAGTGGAGGAGGGCCACGGTGGGCCCACGATGCAGGGGGGAGCGCCCTAGGGGGGGTGCGCGCGCCCTCCACCCTCGTGGCAAGGTGGTTGGCCCCCCTGGTGTGTTCTTTGTTCCATAAATCCTCAAATATTCTAGAAAAAAATCATATTTAATTTTCAGGGCATTTGGAAAACTTTTATTTTCGAGGTATTTTTATATTGCACGGATAATTAGATAATAGACAGAAAATTATTTAATTTTATTTTATTTCAACTAAATAACATAAAGTATAGAGAGGGTACAGAGGGTTGTGCTTCTAGTTTCATCCATCTCATGCTCATCAAAAGGAATCCACTAATAAGGTTGATCAAGTCTTGTTAACAAACTCATTCCGATTAACATGAAACCGGAGAAATTTTGAATAACACTAGGTTACCTCAACGGGGATATGCACATCCCCAATAATAAGTATATCATATTTCTTCTTGAAAGTAGGGAGAGGAAATTCAAAACCTCCAAATATAATCGATGAAATTTTTCCGATAGAATTGATACTATGAACTTGAGGTTGTTTCCTCAGAAAGTGTACCGTATGCTCATTACCATTATTAACATGAAAAGTGACATTGCCTTTGTTGCAATCAATAACAGCCCCTGCAGTATTAAGAAAAGGTCTTCCAAGAATAATAGACATACTATCGTCCTCGGGAATATCAAGAATAACAAAGTCCGTTAAAATAGTAACGTTTGCAACCACAACAGGCACGTCCTCACAAATACCGACAGGTATAGCAGTTGATTTATCATCCATTTGCAAAGATATTTCAGTAGGTGTCAACTTATTCAAGTCAAGTCTACGATATAAAGAGAGAGGCATAACACTAACACCGGCTCCAAGATCACATAAAGCAGTTTTAACATAGTTTCTTTTAATGGAGCATGGTATAGTAGGTACTCCTGGATCTCCAAGTTTCTTTGGTTTTCCACTCTTAAAAGTATAATTAGCAAGCATGGTGGAAATTTCAGCTTCCGGTATGTTTCTTTTATTTTTAATAATATCTTTCATATACTTAGCATAAGGATTTGTTTTGAGCATATCAGTTAATCGCATACGCAAAAAGATAGGTCTAATCATTTCAGCAAAGTGCTCAAAATTCTCATCATCCTTTTTCTTGGATGGTTTGGGAGGAAAAGTCATGGGTTTTTGAACCCAAGGTTCTCTTTCTTTACCATGTTTCCTAGCAACAAAGTCTTTCTTACCATAACGTTGATTCTTCGATTGTGGGTTATCAAGATCAACAACAGGTTCAATTTCTACATCATTATCATTACTAGGTTGAGCATTATTATGAACATCGTCATTAATATTTTCATTAGGTTCATGTTCATTACCAGATTGAGTTTCATCATCAGAAATAGAAATATCATTTGGATTATCAGGTGGTTCAGCAATAGGTTCACTAGAAGTTTGCACCGTTCTATCATTTTCCTTTTTTTTCTTTTTAGAAGAACTAGGTGCATCAATCTTATTTCTCTGAGAACCTTGCTCAATTCTCTTAGGGTGGCCTTGAGGATACAAAGGTTCCTAAGTCATTCTACCAGTTCTAGTAGCCACTTTAACAACATAATCATTTTTCTTACTATTCATCTCATTGAGCAATTCTTTTTGAGCTTTAAGTACTTGTTCTACTTGAGTGGTAACCATAGAATCATGTTTGCTAACAAGTTTAAGTTCACCTCTAATATTAGCCATATAATCACCTAAGTATTTAATCATATCAGCATCTTGTTTTAATTGTCTACCAAAATAAGCATTGAAGTCTTCTTGTTTAAACATAAAATTATCAAACTCATCCAAGCATTGACTAGCAATTTTAGCAGGAGGGATTTCAGCTTTATCATATCTATAGAGAGAATTTACCTTTACTACATGTGTCGGGTTATCGGGGTCCGGAGGTTCTTCAATAAATAAAGGATTAAGATCATATGTTTCTTCAACAAGTGGTAAATTAAAACCATGTATTTCTTGAATAGGAGGTAAATTCATAACATCTTCAGTTTTAATACCTTTTTCTTTCATAGATTTCTTTACCTCTTGCATATCTTCAGGACTGAGAAATAGAATACCTCTCTTCTTCGGAGTTGGTTTAGGAATAGGATCATTAATTGGAGCAGGAGCCGGCTCAGGAGGTTCCCAATTATTTTCATTTGTCAACATATTATTCAATAAGATTTCAGCTTCATCCGGTGTTCTTTCCCTGAAAAGAGAACCAGCATAACTATCGAGGTAATCTCTGGAAGCATCGGTTAGTCCATTATAAAAGATATCAAGTATTTCATTTTTCTTAAGAGGATGATCAGGCAAAGGATTAAGTAACTTGAGAAGCCTCCCCCAAGCTTGTGGGAGACTCTCTTCTTTAATTTGCACAAAGTTGTATATTTCCTTTAAAGCATCTTGTTTCTTATGAGCAGGGAAATATTTAGTAGAGAAGTAATAAATCATATCTTGGGGAATACGCACACAACCAGGATCAAGAGAATTAAACCATACCTTAGCATCACCCTTTAATGAGAACGGAAATATTTTAAGGATATAAAAGTAGCGAGATCTCTCATCATTAGTGAACAGGGTGGCTATATCATTTAATTTAGTAAGATGTGCTACAACAGTTTCAGATTCATAGCCATGAAAAGGATCAGATTCAACCAAAGTAATTATATCAGGATCAACAGAGAATTCAAAATCCTTATCAGCAACACATATAGGTGAAGTAGCAAAAGCAGGGTCAGGTCTCATCCTAGCATTTGGAGATTGCTTATTCCATTTAGCTAATAACCTTTTGAGTTCATATCTATCTTTGCAGGCTAAAATAGCTAAAGAAGCATCTTGATCAAATAAATAACCCTCAGGAATAACAAGTGATTCTTCATCATCACTTTCATCTTCATAATCAGATTCAATATTTTCAACCTCTCTAGCCCTAGCAAGTCGTTCCTCGAGAAAATCACTAAGTGGCATAGTAGTATCAGGCATAGACGTAGTTTCATCATAAGTATCATGCATAGCAGAAGTAGCATCGTCAATAACATGCGACATATCAGAACGAATAGTAGAAGCAGGTTTAGGTATCGCAAGCTTACTCATAACAGAAGGTGAATCAAGTGCAGAGCTAGATGGCAGTTCCTTACCTCCCCTCGTAGTTGAGGGATAGATCTTGGTTTTTGGATCTCTCAAGTTCTTCATAGTGTCCAGCAGATATAAATCCCAAGTGACTCGAAGAATAGAGCTATGCTCCCCGGCAACGGCGCCAAAAATTAGTCTTGATAACCCACAAGTATAGGAGATTGCAACAGCTTTCGAGGGTAGAGTATTCAACCCAAATTTATTGATTCGACATAAGGGGAGCCAAAGAATATTCTCAAGTATTAGCAGCTGAGTTGTCAATTTAACCACACCTGGAAACTTAGTATCTGCAGCAAAGTGTTTAGTAGCACACTAATATGATAGTAATGGTAAAGGTAACAAAAGAGTAATGAAAGCAAAGTAATGTTTTTGGTGTTTTGTAGTGATTGTAACAATAGCAACGGGAAAGTAAATAAGCGTAAACAAGTATATGGAGAGCTTGTAGGCATTGGATCAATGATGGATAATTATGCCGGATGCGGTTCATCATGTAACAGTCGTAACATAGGGTGACACAGAACTATCTCCAATTCGTCAATGTAATGTAGGCATGTATTCCGAATATAGTCATACGTGCTTATGGAAAAGAACTTGCATGACATCTTTTGTCCTACCCTCCCGTGGCAGCGGGGTCCTAGTGGAAACTAAGGGATATTAAGGCCTCCTTTTAATAGAGAACCGGAACAAAACATTAGCACATAGTGAATACATGAACTCCTCAAACTACGGTCATCACCAGTAAGTATCCCAATTATTGTCACTTCGTGGTTAACGTGTAACACCCCGGATGTAACTTTCCCTATATGTAATCCAACTCTTGCCGTTTCCGGTGTTAAGTTATTTTATTTTCTCGGGTTCGGGTTTTTGTCTCTGTGTGTTGTTATCGTTGCCATGCATCTCATATCATGTCATCATGTGCATTGCATTTGCATACGTGTTCATCTCATGCATCCGAGCATTTTCCCCGTTGTCCGTTTTGCATTCCGGCGCTTCGTTCTCCTCCGGTGGTCATTTCTACCTTTCTTTCGTGTGTGGGGATAAAACATTTCCGGATTGGACCGAGATTTGCCAAGCGGCCTTGGTTTACTACCGGTAGACCGCCTGTCAAGTTTCGTACCATTTGGACTTCGTTTGATGCTCCAACAGTTAACCGAGGGACCGAAAAGGCCTCGTGTGTATTGCAGCCCAACACCCCTCCAAGTTGGCCCAAAACCCATCAAAACCCTCTCCATCATCTAGAGCGTTCGATCACGATCGCGTGGCCGAAAACCGCACCTCATTTGGACTCTCCTAGCTCCCTCTATGCCTATATATACCTCCCCCTTTCCAAATCTCGGATCCCCTCCTAAAAACCCTAGATCCAAATCGTCTCCGCCGCGCCGGACATTGTCCGCCCGGCCGGACGTGTCCTCCCGCTCCGCCCGAGCCAATCCCGCGCCGACATGTGGCGCCGCGCGCCCACATCGCCGTCCGCACCCGCCGCGGCCCGCGTGGCCCGTCACCGCCCCCCCGGCCCATCGACCACCGCCGCCCCGCGCCCGCCTTCTGCCTCGCCATCCGGCCACCGCACCGCCGTGGGCGCCATCGCCGCCCGGCGCCGCCCCCTCGTCGTCGGCCATCGCCCCCTCATCGCCGCGCCGTCGCAAGGCCCGCCACTGACGCCGCCCCGCTCCGGCCGGTCTCCTCCAGCTCCGGTCGCCTCCTCCTCCCCTTGGCAAGCCCCGGCGCAACTCCGACGAACAGTGATTCCGGGGAGCGCATCGAAGTCCGTGCAGATCTCAGATCCAAAATTGCATCGGGTTGACTTTTTGCTCGAAACCCTAGTTCATATGCCCTTGTTCATCGTGCCGTAACTTTGCATCCGTAGCTCCTTTTTGGGCATATAGCATATCAAAATGTTCGTCTCAGAGAGTACATCATTTCATTCCATTGCATCATTTTCATTTGAGTTCATCTTGATGCCCGAAATGCTGTTAGAAGAGTGCTACTTGAGATAATTGTCAGATCTGCTGCTCCATTTAGATATCTGTCATTTTAGCCATGATTATTGTGTGCATGATATGCCCATGAGCTCTATATGTGTTTTGTTAAGGGTTTTGCCATCTTTCCAGAGGTGCAACCCATGTATTTTTGTGATGTGTGTGGTGACTAGCACAAGCTTGCAAAGTGAGGCACTTGGTAATGCTGATTTCAGGGACTTAAGATTTCCACCAAGTCCTTGAGCTGTTTATCTCATATGGCCATATGTTCATGTTGTTTCCTAGTGATCCGTGCCTCTTTTGAGGATGATCAGTAAGGATGTTTTGTTAACCTTGTAGTGCTCTATCCATCCATGTCTTTGTTTGCAATTATGGAGCACCCTAGCTTGAGTCAATTGAGCTCTACTTTTGCTACTTCGTGAATCTGGGCAGATTGTCTACTTGTTAGCGATTTTGCCGAGGATGTTGTAGTTGATCCGTGCATGCTATGTTATTGTTCTTGCCATGTCTAGCTTGCATTTTGTGTATTCTTAATGGGTGTATGCTTATATTTTCATGACTTGCTCCGTAGTGAGTGCATCGAGCTCATAAACATGCCTACTTGATATCTGTTTTCAGCATGCTCCAGTTTTCACCAAGTCTGAGAACTGATTATGTTCTTGCCATGTTCACATGCTTGCAAATGTATTTTCTGATCCCTTTTGGCTCAAGGTCACTAAGGGACTTTTGTTAAGCTCTTTGAGTAGCTCCATGCCATGCTTTACTTTGCCATGTTCAGGTCCTGTAGAATATAGTTTTGTTGCTCTGAAGAGTGCTATCTGATCTGAAATTCCAGACAAGTGTTAATTTCATTAAGTCTGAGATTTGTTTACCATATGCAATTTTGCCATGCTTGTTTGAACCTGTTAATGGATGAATTGGCCGTAGCTCAGTGCTAGACTTTTGTTAAGAATCTTGAATGCATCCCTGCCATGTATTTTGTTGTCATGTTTGGGTGCTGTAGCATGTTCATCTTGTTGCCTTTAGATGGCTACTTGCTGTAAATTGCAGACCGGTGTCATATTTGAATCGCTTGCCATTTCCAAACCGTAACTCCAATTCCGGTGATCTTTATATCGTTTTCAAGCGATTTCATCTCATCTTTCCAGTGGCACACCTGGTTTTCCATGTTGAGGCCAGGTTCATGCATTCCTTGTCAAATCTTACATATGCTTCACATATTGCATCCCGCATAGCATACCATGTTTGCATCATATTGTTTGAGCTTTGCACGTGGTTGATTGTGTCCTTGTTGCTTGTTTGTCTTGTTTGGGTAGAGCCGGGAGACGAGTTCGCTAACGAGGAGCCCGTTGAGTTTGCTTTCGAGGATCCAGTCAACTCTGACAACTTTGCAGGCAAGGTGATCATACCCTCGAAATCACTACTATCTTTGCTTTGCTAGATGCTCGCTCTTTTGCTATGCCATGCTACGATGCCTACCACTTGCTTTCAAGCCTCCCAAATTGCCATGTCAAACCTCTAACCCTCCATGCCCTAGCAAACTGTTGATTGGCTATGTTACCGCTTTGCTCAGCCCCTCTTATAGCGTTGCTAGTTGCAGGTGAAGATTGGAGACCGTTCCTTGTTGGACCATTATTTACTTGTTGGGATATCACTATATTGCCATGTTATCTTAATGCATCTATATACTTGGTAAAGGGTGGAAGGCTCGGCCTCTCGCCTAGTGTTTTGTTCCACTCTTGCCGCCCTAGTTTCCGTCATATCGGTGTTATGTTCTCGGATTTTGTGTTCCTTACGCGGTTGGGTTATAATGGGAACCCCGTGATAGTTCGCCTTGATTAAAGATTTTCCAGCAATGCCCAACCTTGGTTTTACCATTTGCCACATAGCCTCTTTTTCCCTTGGGTTTCCGGAGCCCGAGGGTCATCTTATTTTAAACCCCCCCGGGCCAGTGCTCCTCTGAGTGTTGGTCCACCTGTCAGCTGCCGGTGGCCACCAGGGGCAACTCTGGGCTGGCCTACCCGTACCTAGGACAATCTGAGTGTGCCCTGAGAAAGAGATATGTGCAGCTCCTATCGGGATTCGTCGGCACATTCGGGCGGTGTTGCTGGATTTGTTTTAACCTGTCGAAATGTCTTGAAGAACCGAGGTACCGAGTCTGATCGGAACGTCTCGGGAGGAGGTCTATTCCTTTGTTGACCGTGAGAGCTTGTCATGGGCTAAGTTGGGACTCCCCTGCAGGGATTTGAACTTTCGAAAGCCGTGCCCGCGGTTATGGGCAGATGGAAATTTGTTAATGTCTGGTTGTAGATAACTTGAACTTTAATTTAATTAAAATGAATCAACCGTGTGAGTTACCGTGATGGCCTCTTCTCGGTGGAGTCCGGGAAGTGGACACAGTGTTGGAGTAATGCTTGCCGCAGGATTGCTCTCTAGTTATGCGTTCGCGCTTTGCCTTCTCTTCTCGCTCTCTTTTCCGAACAGGATAGCCACCATATATGCTAGTCGCTTGCTGCAGCTCCACATATATTTACCTTGCCTTACCTATTAAGCTTAAATAGTCTTGATCGCGAGGGTGCGAGATTGCTGAGTCCCTGTGGCTCACAGATTACTATTACACCAGATGCAGGGCCTGATGATACCGCTCCAGATGGCACGCTTGAGCTCAAGTGGGAGTTCGACGAGGACTCTCAACGATACTATGTTTCTTTTCCAGATGATCAGTAGTGGTGCCCAGTTGGGGTGATCGGGACCGTGTCGCATGTTGGGTTGTCTTTTATTTTGGCGCCGTAGTCGGGCCATGAGTGTTTGAATGTTGTAATGCTATTTATGTACTTGATTGACGTGGCGAGTGTAAGCCAACTATGTTATCTCCCCTTTTATTATCTATATTACATGGGATGTTGTGAAGATTGCCTAACTTGCGACATATGCCTTCAATGCGATTATGCCTCTAAGTCGTGCCTCGACACGTGGGAGATATAGTCGCATCAAGGGTGTTACAAGTTGGTAATCAGAGCCTTCCCCGACCTTAGGAGCCCCCACTGATTGATCGTTTTTAGCAGCCGAGTTGTGTATAGAAAAATGTTTTGAGTCATTTAGGAATTATATATCGGAGAGCTTAGGAATTCTTTTTACTTCCTAGTCTCCTCATCGCTCTGGTAAGGCATCCTGACGTAGAGTTTTGACTCTTCTCTTCTCAAATTTCACTAAAAAAAATTTTAGGATCATGCGGGTATCTTGGAATCGTTTCGATGGTTTTGTGACGAGAACATTGTCTTGGTGCCTCCTGTCAAGGGTTTTGTGGAGGTGTCCCGGGGGGTTGAGCTCCGAGGTGTTGTCGTCACAATTTTATCGTTGTAGTTCTGGAATACCTAAGTTTAGTACGCCGACATCGAAAATCTCTTTTATGCAGTTCGTTGGTGAGATAACCTCGACGCCACCCAATACTGGGGCGGGAGTTCGGGAGTATCACCATAACTTGTATAACGAATGCTTTTCAAAGGTTGAGGTAGATGGTTTCCGAAGTTTTTCTCGGTTATGTGTTGAAGGATGGATACAGCTGGATGTAGGATTTGCTAGATTTGGGTGAGATATTATGCTTCCCCTGTATCCCCAACACCTGATTGCATAACCGGAAAGGTTCGGGAGTTTCATAGGTGGGAATTCTTGTAGCTCTAGTTCTTCTTCCACGGATATTTGGTTTGAGATCGGGATTTCTTACCGAGTATTCGTTCTTGATCCGTACCTTGTTGATTTATTTCTCTACCTAAATTCTAAGTGGCTTCTCAATTTATGGATATGTGACCATTTCAAGGGGAATACATTCGTTCATTTTGTTCGGATGTGAAGACTATATGTTGCAATTTTCATTCCGTTGGATTCAGTTTAATAATTGTCTATCAATGTGCTAATGGATGTCAACCTCTTCAGGATGGCTCCTCCAACGCGCACGACTCCGAATCCTGATCCGCCACCACCTCCACCTCCTCCGGAGGCATGGCAAGCTGTGATGGCCGCAACCAATGCAAACACGCAGTTGATCATGCAAATTCTTCAAGAGCGCAATCAAGCGAATCAAGGCAACCAAGGGAACCAAGGCAACAATCAGAATCACTTTGCTACACTCAACCAGTTCCTTGCTAACGGGCCAAAGACTTTCAGCAATTGTGTTGAGGCAACTGATGCTGAAGATTGGCTCGTGGATCTGTGCAAGCATTTCGAGTGCAGTAATGTCAGTCCTGAGGACTTTGTCAAGTTCGCTTCCTTCCAACTCAAAGACCAAGCTGCAGAATGGTTCCAGCAGTACAAGGATTCCAGAGGTGGACGTGTGATTACCTGGGATGAATTCTGTTGGGGAACGTTGCAGAAAACAAAAAATTTCCTATGGTTTCACCAAGATCTATCTAGGAGTTCATCTAGCAACGAGTGATCGGATTGCATCTACATACCTTTGTAGATCACGCGCGGAAGCGTTCAAAGAACGGGGATGAGGAAGGCGTACTCGACGTGATCCAAATCATCGGAGATCCTAGCGCCGAACGGACGGCACCTCCGCGTTCAACACACGTACGGTCAGCGTAACGTATCCTTCTTCTTAATCCAGCAAGGGGGAAGGAGAGGTTGAGGAAGATGGCTCCAATAGCAGCATGACGGCATGGTGGTGGTGGAGCTGCAGTACTCCGGCAGGGCTTCGCCAAGCACTATGGAGGAGGAGGATGTGTTGGAGAGGGAGAGGGAGGAACCAAAGGCGTGGATTGAGAGGCCCTCCTTCCCCCACTATATATAGGGAGCCTAGGGGGGGCGCCGGCCCTAGGAGATCCAATATCCTAGGGGGGCGGCAGCCAAGGGAGGAATCCCTCCTCCCCAAGGCACCTAGGAGGTGCCTTCCCCCTTTGGGACTCTTCCCTTCCTTATCTTTTGGCGCATGGGCCTCTTGGGGCTGGTGCCCTTGGCCCATATGGGCCAAGGCACACCCCCTACAGCCCATGTGGCCCCCCGGGGCAGGTGGCCCCACCCGGTGGACCCCCGGGACCCTTCCGGTGGTCCCGGTACAATACCGGTGACCCCGAAACTTGTCCCGATGGCCGAAATAGCACTTCCTATATATAATTCTTTACCTCCGGACCATTCCGGAACTCCTCGTGACATCTGAGATCTCATCCGGGACTCCTAACAACATTCGGGTTACTGCATATACATATCCCTACAACCCTAGCATCACCGAACCTTAAGTGTGTAGACCCTATGGGTTCGGGAGACATGTAGACATGACCGAGATCGCTCTCCGGTCAATAACCAACAGCGGGATCTGGATACCCATGTTGGCTCCCACATGCTCCTCGATGATCTCATCGGATGAACCACGATGTCGAGGATTCAAGCAACCCCGTATACAATTCCCTTTGTCAATCGGTATGTTACTTGCCCGAGATCCGATCGTTGGTATCCCAATACCTCGTTCAATCTCGTTACCGGCAAGTCACTTTACTCGTACCGTAATGCATGATCCCGTGACTAAACACTTGGTCACTTTGAGCTCATTATGATGATGCATTACCGAGTGGGCCCAGTGATACCTCTCCATCATACGGAGTGACAAATCCCAGTCTTGATCCGTGTCAACGCAACAGACACTTTCGGAGATACCCGTAGTTTACCTTTATAGTCACCCAGTTACGTTGTGACGTTTGGTACACCCAAAGCACTCCTACAGTATCCGGGAGTTACACGATCTCATGGTCTAAGGAAAAGATACTTGACATTGGAAAACTCTAGCAAACGAACTATACGATCTTATGCTATGTTTAGGATTGGGTCTTGTCCATCACATCATTCTCCTAATGATGTGATCCCGTTATCAATGACATCCAATGTCCATAGTCATGAAACCATGACTATCTGTTGATCAACGAGCTAGTCAACTAGAGGCTTACTAGGGACATGTTGGTGTCTATTATTCACACATGTATTACGATTTCCGGATAACACAATTATAGCATGAATAAAAGACAATTATCATGAACAAGGAAATATAATAATAATGCTTTTATTATTGCCTCTAGGGCATATTTCCAGCAGTCTCCCACTTGCACTAGAGTCAATAATCTAGTTACATTGTGATGAATTGAACACCCATGGAATTCTGGTGTTGATCATGTTTTTCTCTAGGGAGAGGTTTAGTCAACGGATCTGCTACATTCAGGTCCGTATGTACTTTACAAATATCTATGTCTCCATCTTGAACATTTTCACGAATGGAGTTGAAGCGACGCTTGATGTGCCTTGTCTTCTTGTGAAACCTGGGCTCCTTGGCAAGTGCAATAGCTCCAGTGTTGTCACAGAAGAGCTTGATCGGCCCCGACGCATTGGGTATGACTCCTAGGTCGGTGATGAACTCCTTCACCCAAATTGCTTCATGCGCTGCCTCCGAGGCTGCCATGTACTCCGCTTCACATGTAGATCCCGCCACGACGCTCTGCTTGCAACTGCACCAGCTTACTGCCCCACCATTCAAAATAAACATGTATCCGGTTTGTGACTTTGAGTCATCTAGATCTGTGTCGAAGCTAGCATCGACGTAACCCTTTACGACGAGCTCTTCGTCACCTCCATAGACGAGAAACATTTCCTTAGTCCTTTTCAGGTACTTCAGGATATTCTTGACCGCTGTCCAGTGTTCCTTGCCAGGATTACTTTGGTACCTTCCTACCAAACTTACGGCAAGGTTTACATCAGGTCTGGTACACAGCATGGCATACATAATACAACCTATGGCTGAGGCATAGGGGATGACACTCATCTCTTCTATATCTTCTGCCGTGGTCGGACATTGAGCTGAGCTCAATTTCACACCTTGCAACACAGGCAAGAACCCCTTCTTAGACTGATCCATATTGAACTTCTTCAATATCTTATCAAGGTATGTGCTTTGTGAAAGACCTATGAGGTGTCTTGATCTATCTCTATAGATCTTGATGCCTAATATATATGCAGCTTCTCAAAGGTCCTTCATTGAAAAACTCTTATTCAAGTAGGCCTTAATGCTGTCCAAGAGTTCTATATCATTTCCCATCAAAAGTATGTCATCTACATATAATATGGGAAATGCTACAGAGCTCCCACTCACTTTCTTGTAAACACAGGCTTCTCCATAAGTCTGCGTAAACCCAAACACTTTGATCATCTCATCAAAGCGAATGTTCCAACTCCGAGATGCTTGCACCAGCCCATAAATCGAGCGTTGGATCTTGCACACCTTGTCAGCATTCTTAGGATCGACAAAACCTTCCGGCTGCATCATATACAATTCTTCCTTAAGGAAACCATTGAGGAATGCCGTTTTGACGTCCATTTGCCATATCTCATAATCATAGAATGCGGCAATTGCTAACATGATTCGGACGGACTTTAGCTTCGCTACCCGTGAGAAAGTCTCATCGTAGTCAACCCCTTGAACTTGTAGATAACCCTTAGCGACAAGCCAAGCTTTATAGATGGTCACATTACCATCCGCGTCTGTCTTCTTCTTAAAGATCCATTTATTTTCTATGGCTCGCCGCTCAATGGGCAAGTCAGTCAAAGTCCATACTTCGTTTTCATACATGGATCCTATCTCGGATTTCATGGCTTCTCACCATTTGTCGGAATCCGGGCCCGCCATCGCTTCTTCATAGTTCGAAGGTTCACCGTTGTCTAACAACATAGTTTCCAAGACAGGGTTGCCATACCACTCTGGTATGGAACGTGTCCTTGTGGACCTTCGAATTTCAGTAGGAGCTTGATCAGAAGTATCTTGATCATCATCATTAACTTCCTCTTTAGTCGGTGCAGGCACCTCACGAACATTTTCTTGAGCTGCGCCATTTTCCGGTTCAAGAGGTAATACTTCATCAAGTTCTACTTGACTCCCACTTACTTCTTTCGAGAGAAACTCCTTCTCTAGAAAGGATCCATTCTTGGCAACAAAAATCTTGCCTTCGGATCTGAGGTAGAAGGTATACCCAATAGTTTCTTTAAGGTATCCTACGAAGACGCATTTTTCTGACTTGGGTTCGAGCTTTTCAGGTTGAAGTTTCTTGACATAAGCATCGCATCCCCAAACTTTTAGAAACGACAGCTTAGGTTTCTTCCCAAACCACAATTCATACGGTGTCGTCTCAACGGATTTCGACGGAGCCCTATTTAAAGTGAATGCGGCAGTCTCTAAAGCATACCCCCAAAAAGGTAGCGGTAAATCGGTAAGAGACATCATAGATCGCACCATATCTAATAGAGTGCGATTATGACGTTCGGACACACCATTACGCTGAGGTGTTCCAGGCGGCGTGAGCTGTGAAACTATTCCACATTTTCTTAAGTGTGTGCCAAACTCATGACTCAAGTATTCTCCTCCACGATCTGATCGCAGGAACTTGATTTTCCTGTCACGTTGATTCTCAACCTCACTCTAAAATTCCTTGAACTTTTAAAAGGTCTCAGACTTGTGTTTCATTAAATAGATATACCCATATCTACTCAAGTCATCAGTGAGGGTGAGAACATAACGATAGCCACTGCGAGCCTCAACACTCATTGGACCGCACACATCAGTATGTATGATTCCAATAAGTTGGTTGCTCGCTCCATTGTTCCTGAGAACGGAGTCTTGGTCATTTTACCCATGAGGCATGGTTCGCACGTGTCAAATGATTCGTAATCAAGAGACTCTAAAAGTCCATCGGCATGGAGCTTCTTCATGCGTTTGACACCTATGTGACCAAGGCGGCAGTGCCAAAAGTATGTGGGACTATCATTGTCAATCTTACATCTTTTGGTACTCACACTATGAACATGTGTAGCTTTACGCTCGAGATTCATTAAGAATAAACCATTCACCATCGGAGCATGACCATAAAACATATCTCTCATATAAATAGAACAACCATTATTCTCGGATTTAAATGAGTAGCCATCTCATATTAAACGAGATCCTGATACAATGTTCATGCTCAAACTTGGCACTAAATAACAATTATTGAGGTTCAAAACTAATCCCGTAGGTAAATGTAGAGGTAGCGTGCCGACGGCGATCACATCGACCTTGGAACCATTCCCGACGCGCATCGTCACCTCGTCCTTCGCCAGTCTCCGCTTATTCCGCAGCTCCTGCTTTGAGTTACAAATGTGAGCAACTGCACCGGTATCAAATACCCAGGAGCTACTACGAGTACTGGTAAGGTACACATCAATTACATGTATATCACATATACCTTTTGTTTTGCCGGCCTTCTTGTCCGCTAAGTATTTGGGGCAGTTCCGCTTCCAGTGACCACTTTCCTTGCAATAAAAGCACTCAGTCTCGGGCTTGGGTCCATTCTTTGGCTTCTTCCCGGCAGCTTGCTTGCCGGGCGCGGCAACTCCCTTGCCGTCTTTCTTGAAGGTTTTCTTACCCTTGCGTTTCTTGAACTTAGTGGTTTTATTCACCATCAACACTTGATGTTCCTTTTTGACTTCTACCTCTGCTGATTTCAGCATTGCAAATACTTCAGGAATGGTCTTTTCCATCCCCTGCATATTGAAGTTCATCACAAAGCTCTTGTAGCTCGGTGGAAGCGACTGAAGGATTCTGTCAATGACCGCGTCATCCGGGAGATTAACTCCCAGCTGAGTCAAGCGGTTATGTAACCCAGACATAGTGAGTATGTGCTCACTGACAGAACTGTTTTCCTCCATCTTACAGCTGAAGAACTTGTCGGAGACTTGATATCTCTCGACCCGGGCATGAGCTTGGAAAACCATTTTCAGCTCTTCGAACATCTCATATGCTCCATGTCTCTCAAAATGCTTTTGGAGCCCCGGCTCTAAGCTGTAAAGCATGCCGCACTGAACGAGGGAGTAGTCATCGGTACGTGCCTGCCAAGCATTCATAACGTCTTGTTCTGCAGGGAGAACAGGTGCGTCAACCAACGGTGCTTGTAGGACATAATCTTTCTTGGCAGCTATGAGGATGATCCTCAGGTTCTGGACCCAGTCCGTGTAGTTGCTGCCATCGTCTTTCAGCTTGGTTTTCTCTAGGAACGCGTTGAAGTTGAGGACTACGTTGGCCATTTGATCTACAAGACATATTGTAAATATTTTTAGACTAAGTTCATGATAATTAAGTTCATCTAATCAAATTATTCAATGAACTCCCACTTAGATAGACATCCCTCCTGTAATCTAAGTATAACATGATCCGAGTTAACTAGGCCGTGTCCGATCATCACGTGAGACGGACTAGTCAACATCGGTGAACATCTTCATGTTGATCGTATCTTCTATATGACTCATGCTCGACCTTTCGGTCTTCTGTGTTCCGAGGCCATGTCTGTACATGCTAGGCTCGTCAAGTCAACCTAAGTGTTTGCATGTGTAAATCTGTCTTACACCCGTTGTATGTGAACGTTGGAATCTATCACACCTGATCATCACGTGGTGCTTCGAAACAACGAACTGTCGCAACGGTGCATAGTTAGGGGGAACACTTTCTTGAAATTATTATTAGGGATCATCTTATTTACTACCGCCGTTCTAAGCAAACAAGATGCAAAAACATGATAAACATCACATGCAATCAAATAATAATAGTGACATGATATGGCCAATATCACATAGCTCCTTTGAACTCCATCTTGGGGCTCCATGATCATTTTTTCACCGGCATGACACCATGATCTCCATCATCGTGTCTCCATGAAGTTGCTCGCCAACTATTACTTCTACTACTATGGCTAACGCGTTTAGCAATAAAGTAAAGTAATTTACATGGCGTCTCTCAATGACACGCAGGTCATACAAAAAATAAAGACAACTCCTATGGCTCCTGCCGGTTGTCATACTCATCGACATGCAAGTCGTGATTCCTATTACAATAGCATGAACATCTCATACATCACATATATATCATTCATCATTCATCACAACTTTGGCCATATCATATCACAAAGCACTTGCTGCAAAAACAAGTTAGACGTCCTCTAATTGTTGTTGCAAGTTTTACGTGGCTGCAAAAGGGTTCTAGCAAGAATGTTTTCTTACCTACGTGAAAGCCACAACGTGATGTGTCAACTTCTATTTACCCTTCATAAGGACCCTTTTCATCGAATCCGCTCCAACTAAAGTGGGAGAGACAGACACCCGCCAGCCACCTTATGCAACTAGTGCATGTTAGTCGGTGGAACCGGTCTCACGTAAGCGTACGTGTAAGGTTGGTCCGGGCCGCTTCATCCCATAATACCGTTGAAGCAAGATAAGACTAGTAGAGGCAAGAAAGTTGACAACATCAACGCCCACAACAAATTGTGTTCTACTCGTGCAAGAGAACTACGCATAGACCTAGCTCATGATGCCACTGTTGGGGAACGTTGCAGAAAACAAAAATTTTCCTACGGTTTCACCAAGATCCATCTAGGAGTTCATCTAGCAACGAGTGATTGGATTGCATCTACATACCTTTGTAGATCACGCGCGGAAGCGTTCAAAGAACGGGGATGAGGAAGGCGTACTCGACGTGATCCAAATCACCAGAGATCCTATCGCCGAACGGACGGCACCTCCGCGTTCAACACACGTACGGTCAGCGTAACGTCTCCTTCTTCTTGATCCAGCAAGGGGGAAGGAGTGGTTGAGGAAGATGGCTCCAACAGTAGCACGACGGCGTGGTGGTGGTGGAGCTGCAGTACTCCGGCAGGGCTTCGCCAAGCACTATGGAGGAGGAGGATGTGTTGGAGAGGGAGAGGGAGGAACCAAAGGCGTGGATTGAGAGGCCCTCCTTCCCCCACTATATATAGGGAGCCTAGGGGGGGCGCCGGCCCTAGGAGATCCAATCTCCTAGGGGGGCGGCGGCCAAGGGAGGAATCCCTCCTCCCCAAGGAACCTAGGAGGTGCCTTCCCCCTTTGGGACTCTTCCCTTCCTTATCTCTTGGCGCATGGGCCTCTTGGGGCTGGTGCCCTTGGCCCATATGGGCCAAGGCGCACCCCCTACAGCCCATGTGGCCCCCCAGGGCAGGTGGCCCCACCCGGTGGACCCCCGGGACCCTTCCGGTGGTCCCGGTACAATACCGGTGACCCCGAAACTTGTCCCGATGGCCGAAATAGCACTTCCTATATATAATTCTTTACCTCCGGACCATTCCGGAACTCCTCGTGACGTCCAGGATCTCATCCGGGACTCCGAACAACATTCTGGTTACTGCATATACATATCCCTACAACCCTAGCGTCACCGAACCTTAAGTGTGTAGACCCTACGGGTTCGGGAGACATGTAGACATGACCGAGATCGCTCTCCGGTCAATAACGAACAGCGGGATCTGGATACCCATGTTGGCTCCCACATGCTCCTCGATGATCTCATCGGATGAACCACGATGTCGAGGATTCAAGCAACCCCGGATACAATTCCCTTTGTCAATCGGTATGTTACTTGCCCGAGATCCGATCGTTGGTATCCCAATACCTCGTTCAATCTCGTTACCAGCAAGTCACTTTACTCGTACCGTAATGCATGATCCCGTGACCAGACACTTGGTCACTTTGAGCTCATTATGATGATGCATTACCGAGTGGGCCCAGTGATACCTCTCCGTCATACGGAGTGACAAATCCCAGTCTTGATCCGTGTCAACCCAACAGACACTTTCGGAGATACCCGTAGTATACCTTTATAGTCACCCAGTTACGTTGTGACGTTTGGTACACCCAAAGCACTCCTACGGTATCCGGGAGTTACACGATCTCATGGTCTAAGGAAAAGATACTTGACATTGGAAAAATCTAGCAAACGAACTATACGATCTTATGCTATGTTTAGGATTGGGTCTTGTCCATCACATCATTCTCCTAATGATGTGATCCCGTTATCAATGACATCCAATGTCCATAGTCTGGAAACCATGACTATCTATTGATCAACGAGCTAGTCAACTAGAGGCTTACTAGGGACATGTTGGTGTCTATTATTCACACATGTATTATGATTTCCGGATAACACAATTATAGCATGAATAAAAGACAATTATCATGAACAAGGAAATATAATAATAATGCTTTTATTATTGCCTCTAGGGCATATTTCCAACAAATTCCGTCAAGATTTCAGAGCTCATCATATCCCTCAGAGCGTGGCTGAAAGCAAGCGTGAGGAATTCCGCAACCTGAAGCAAGACTCTTTGTCTGTCTATGACTACAACAAGTTGTTCCAGAAGCTCGCTCGCTTTGCCAAGCAGGACGTCCCTGATGAGAAGAGCATGATATACCAGTTCAGGGGTGGTCTCAGAGAAGAAATCCAGCTAGCTCTTGTTCTCTTTGAGCCCTTGAGGTACGATGAGTTCTACAACATGGCATTAAAGCAAGAGGTCGCTCAACTGAGGTGTGATGCTTCCAAGAAGCGAGTCAGAGATGCTACTCCTTCTTCCTCTACTCAAGTGGCCAAGCAGCAGAAGTATTGGCTTCCTCCTCCTCCGTTCCGTCAGCCGTATCAGCAGAAGAGCAAAGGTGGCAGTGGATCTTCCCACCCACCCAACCCTGGTTTTTAGAACAAGACTTCGTCTCAAGCTCCAAGATCGAGTGCTCCGTATCACCGTCCGCTTTCAGAGGTCACGTGCAACAAGTGCCAACAGAAGGGTCACTATGCCAACAAGTGTTTCAACCAGAGGCGTCTTCCTCCTCCTCCTCCTGTCAGATCGGCAAGTACAGCTGTGGTCAAGCATAACCCCAAGCACGCCAAGGTCAACTTGATGAACGCAGCTCAGGCAGAGGACTCGTCAGATGTCATCATGGGTAACCTTCCTGTTAATGATATTCCAGCTAAAGTTCTTTTTAACACGGGTGCTTCGCATTGTTTCATCTCGAGACCGTTTACATCTAGGCATGAATTGGTTTCGCAAGTTTTGCCTAGTCCGTTAGCAGTTGTCTCTCCCGGTAAGCGCATGCATGCTAACTCCATCGTTCCGGATGTTACTATCACCTTGGGTGACTACAAGTTTCTGGCTCCTCCAACGGTTCTTGGTGACTCGGATATTGATCTTATTCCCGGAATGGATTGGCTATCTAAGCACAAGGCGCATCTTGATTGTGCAGCCAGGCAGATTCAATTGACTCATTCGTCTGAGGATGTAATTGTCTTTGCCGCTCGTGATGATACCATCCGTCTGTTTTCTCTCAATGAGAAGGGTGAACTGGATACTATCTCACAGATTCCAGTCGTTTGCGAATATCAAGACGTCTTTCCAGAAGAGCTTCCAGGAATGCCTCCGCACCGGCCAGTTGAATTCGTCATTGATCTTGAGCCTGGCACGGAACCAGTGTGCAAGGGTCCTTACAAGCTCGGACCTGAAGAGTTGAAGGAGCTGAAGAAGCAACTCGATATTCAAGAGAGAATGGGTCTCATCCGGCCTAGTTCTTCTCCGTGGGGTTGTGGTGTTCTTTTTGTGAAGAAGAAGGATGGAACGGACCAACTTTGTGTTGATTACCGTCCATTGAACAAGAAGACTATCAAGAACAAATACCCACTTCCCAACATCAACGAGCTGTTCGAACAACTCAAAGGTGCCCAAGTATTCTCCAAGCTTGATCTCCGTATGGGTTATCATCAGATTCGAATCCGTGAGCAAGATATTCCCAAGACGGCTTTCAGGACAAGCTATGGTTCATATGAATACACTGTCATGTCTTTTGGCCTCGTCAACGCTCCTCCGACGTTCTCTCGCATGATGAACTTCATCTTCAACGCCTACACCAATGACTTCGTTTTGGTCTATCTCGACGACATTCTGGTTTTCTCGAAGAACAAGGAAGATCATGCCAAGCACTTGCGTTTGGTACTCGACAAGCTGAGGGAACATCGGTTCTATGCCAAGTTCTCCAAGTGCGAATTTTGGCTCGATGAGGTTCTTTATATTGGTCATATCATCTCTGCCAAGGGAATTGCGGTCAATCCTAAGAAGGTGTCTGCAATTATGAATTGGGAACCTCCTCAGAACATGAAGCAACTCCGTAGCTTCCTCGGTCTCGCAAGCTACTGTCGAAGATTCGTTGAAAACTTTTCTAAGATCGCGAAGCCTCTCTCAAATCTTCTCCAGAAGCACGTCAAGTACGTTTGGTCTCCAGAGTGTGACATTGCTTTCAAAACTTTGAAAGAGAAATTGATCACTGCTCCAGTTCTGACTCCGCCTGATGAATCCAAGCCGTATGAGGTCTTTTGTGATGCCTCTCTCCAAGGTCTTGGCGCAGTGTTGATACAAGAGAAGAAAGTTGTGGCTTATACCTCTCGTCAGTTAAAGCCCAATGAGAAGAACTACCCCACTCATGATCTCGAGTTGGCGGCAGTTGTGCATGCTCTTTTGACTTGGAGACATCTCTTATTGGGAAGAAAAGTGGACATTTTCACTGATCACAAGAGTCTCAAGTACATCTTCACTTAGCCTAATCCCAACCTCAGGCAGACTCGATGGGTCGAAATGATTCAAGAGTATAATCCGAGTATCGAGTATACTCCAGGCAAGGCCAATGTGATTGCTGACGCATTGAGCAGGAAGGCTTACTGCAACAGCCTGATTATAAAGCCTTATCAACCCGAGCTTTGTGAAGCTTTCCGCAAACTTAATCTGCAAGTTGTTCCTCAAGTTTTCCTCGCCAACCTTCAAGTCTCTCCTACCTTGGAGGATCAGATTCGCCAAGCCCAGCTTCTGGATGCTATGGTGAAAGAGGTGAAGATTGGGATTGCCAAGAGTCAACCCAAGTACAAGTGCTACCGTCTTGATGACAAGGATACTCTCTTCTTCGAGGATCGTATTGTTGTGCCCAAAGGTGACCTTCGTAAAGTGATCATGAACGAGGCTCACAATTCTCTCCTCTCCATCCACCCTGGGAGCACGAAGATGTATCAGGACCTCAAGCAGGCTTATTGGTGGACTCGAATGAAGCGCGAGATTGCTTAGTTCGTGAATGAATGTGATGTCTGCAGAAGAGTGTAGGCAGAACACCAAAGGCCAGCGGGTCTCCTCCAACCTCTTGCCATTCCAGAATGGAAGTTTGACCACATTGAGATGGACTTCGTGACTGGGTTTCCAAAGTCCAAACGTGGCAATGATGCTATATTCGTTGTCATCGACAAACTCACCAAAGTGGCTCACTTTCTGCCTATCAAAGAGTCAATCACTGCAGCTCAATTGGCGGAACTCTATACCTCTCGTATTGTCTCTCTGCACGGTATTCCTCAAGTGATCTCTTCAGACCGTGGCAGCATCTTTACATCCAAGTTTTGGGATTCTTTTCTGAAGGCCATGGGCACCAACATCCGCTTCAGCACAACTTTCCATCCTCAAACTAGCGGTCAAGTCGAGCGTGTCAACCAGATTCTTGAAGATATGCTCAGGGCTTGTGTGATCTCCTTCGGCATGAAGTGGGAGGATTGTCTTCCTTATGCCGAATTCTCCTACAACAACAGTTTTCAAGCAAGTTCGGGCAAGGCCCCATTTGAAATTCTGTATGGCAGGAAGTGCCGTACCCCTCTCAACTGGTCTGAAACCGGTGAACGTCATCTTTTGAGAAATGACTTAATCACAGAGGCAGAGGAAATGTGCAAAGTCATTCGAGATAACCTCAAAGCAGCCCAATCCCGCCAGAAGAGCTACTATGACAGTAAGCACCGTGATTTGGCTTTCGAGATCGGAGATCATGTTTACCTCCGCGTCTCTCCTATGAAAGGGACTCGTCGCTTCGGTATCAAAAGGAAGCTTGCCCCCAGATACGTGGGACCTTTCAAGATTGTCAGCAAGAGAGGCGATCTCGCCTATCAACTCGAGCTTCCTTCAAACTTTGCAAATGTTCATGATGTGTTCCATGTCTCTCAGCTCTGAAATTGCTTCAAGACTCCTGACCGCACCATCAACTTCGAGGACATTGAGCTCCAAGAAGATCTCTCATATTGTGAGCACCCCGCTGCTATCCTTGAAGAGACTGAACGCAAGACTCGCAACAACTCAATAAAATTCCTCAAGGTCAAGTGGTCACACCATTCCGGCCGTGAAGCTACCTGGGAACGCGAGGATCACCTCCGTTCTGAGTACCCGGCATTCTTTTAGTCCTAGATCTCAGGACGAGATCCTTTCGTAGTGGTGGAGTGTTGTAACACCCCGGATGTAACTTTCCCTATATGTAATCCAACTCTTGCCGTTTCCGGCGTTAAGTTATTTTATTTTCTCGGGTTCGGGTTTTTTTCTCCATGTGTTGTTATCGTTGCCATGCATCTCATATCATGTCATCATGTGCATTGCATTTGCATACGTGTTCATCTCATGCATCCGAGCATTTTCCCCGTTGTCCGTTTTGCATTCCGGCGCTTCGTTCTCCTCCGGTGGTCATTTCTACCTTTCTTTCATGTGTGGGTATTAAACATTTCCGGATTGGACCGAGAGTTGCCAAGCGGCCTTGGTTTACTACCGGTAGACCGCCTGTCAAGTTTCGTACCATTTGGACTTCGTTTGATGCTCCAATGGTTAACCGAGGGACCGAAAAGGCCTCGTGTGTGTTGCAGCCCAACACCCCTCCAAGTTGGTCCAAAACCCACCAAAACCCTCTCCATCATCTAGAGCGTTCGATCACGATCGCGTGGGCGAAAACAGCACCTCATTTGGACTCTCCTAGCTCCCTCTATGCCTATATATACCTCCCCCTTTCCAAATCTCGGATCCCCTCCTACAAACCCTAGATCCAAATCATCTCCGCCGCGCCGGACATTGTCCGCCCGGCCGGACATGTCCGCCCGCTCCGCCCGAGCCAGTCCCGCGCCGACACGTGGCGCCGCGCGCCCACATCGCCTTCCGCACCCGCCGTGGCCCGCGAGGCTCGTCACCGGCCCCCCGGCCCATCGACCACCGCCGCCCCGCGCCCGCCTTCCGCCTCGCCATCCGGCCACCGCGCCGCCGTGGGCGCCATCGCTGCCCGGCGCCGCCCCCTCGTCGTCGGCCATCGCCCCCTTGTCGCCGCGCCGCCGCAAGGCCCGCCGCTGACGCCGCCCCGCTCCGGCCGGTCTCCTCCAGCTCCGGTCGCCTCCTCCTCCCCTTGGCAAGCCCCGGCGCAACTCCGGCGAACAGTGATTCCGGGGAGCGCCTCGAAGTCCGTGCAGATCTCAGATCCAAAATTGCATCGGGTTGACTTTTTGCTCGAAACCCTAGTTCATATGCCCTTGTTCATCGTGCCGTAACTTTGCATCCATAGCTCCTTTTGGGCATATAGCATATCAAAATGTTCGTCTCAGAGAGTACATCATTTCATTCCATTGCATCATTTTCATTTGAGTTCATCTTGATGCCCGAAATGCTGTTAGAAGAGTGCTACTTGAGATAATTGTCAGATCTGCTGCTCCATTTAGATATCTGTCATTTTAGCCATGATTATTGTGTGCATGATATGCCCATGAGCTCTATATGTGTTTTGTTAAGGGTTTTGCCATGTTTCCAGAGGTGCAACCCATGTATTTTTGTGATGTGTGTGGTGACTAGCACAAGCTTGCAAAGTGAGGCACTTGGTAATGCTGATTTCAGGGACTTAAGATTTCCACCAAGTCCTTGAGCTGTTTATCTCATATGGCCATATGTTCATGTTGTTTCCTAGTGATCCGTGCCTCTTTTGAGGATGATCAGTAAGGATGTTTTGTTAACCTTGTAGTGCTCTATCCATCCATGTCTTTGTTTGCAATTATGGAGCACCCTAGCTTGAGTCAATTGAGCTCTACTTTTGCTACTTCGTGAATCTGGGCAGATTGTCTACTTGTTAGCGATTTTGCCGAGGATGTTGTAGTTGATCCGTGCATGCTATGTTATTGTTCTTGCCATGTCTAGCTTGCATTTTGTGTATTCTTAATGGGTGTATGCTTATATTTTCATGACTTGCTCCGTAGTGAGTGCATCGAGCTCATAAACATGCCTACTTGATATCTGTTTTCAGCATGCTCCAGTTTTCACCAAGTCTGAGAACTGATTATGTTCTTGCCATGTTCACATGCTTGCAAATGTATTTTCTGATCCCTTTTGGCTCAAGGTCACTAAGGGACTTTTGTTAAGCTCTTTGAGTAGCTCCATGCCATGCTTTACTTTGCCATGTTCAGGTCCTGTAGAATATAGTTTTGTTGCTCTGAAGAGTGCTATCTGATCTGAAATTCCAGACAAGTGTTAATTTCATTAAGTCTGAGATTTGTTTACCATATGCAATTTTGCCATGCTTGTTTGAACCTGTTAATGGATGAATTGGCCGTAGCTCAGTGCTAGACTTTTGTTAAGAATCTTGAATGCATCCCTGCCATGTATTTTGTTGTCATGTTTGGGTGCTGTAGCATGTTCATCTTGTTGCCTTTAGATGGCTACTTGCTGTAAATTGCAGACCGGTGTCATATTTGAATCGCTTGCCATTTCCAAACCGTAACTCCAATTCCGGTGATCTTTATATCGTTTTCAAGCGATTTCATCTCATCTTTCCAGTGGCACACCTGGTTTTCCATGTTGAGGCCAGGTTCATGCATTCCTTGTCAAATCTTACATATGCTTCACATATTGCATCCCGCATAGCATACCATGTTTGCATCATATTGTTTGAGCTTTGCACGTGGTTGATTGTGTCCTTGTTGCTTGTTTGTCTTGTTTGGGTAGAGCCGGGAGACGAGTTCGCTAACGAGGAGCCCGTTGAGTTTGCTTTCGAGGATCCAGTCAACTCTGACAACTTTGCAGGCAAGGTGATCATACCCTCGAAATCACTACTATCTTTGCTTTGCTAGATGCTCGCTCTTTTGCTATGCCATGCTACGATGCCTACCACTTGCTTTCAAGCCTCCCAAATTGCCATGTCAAACCTCTAACCCTCCATGCCCTAGCAAACTGTTGATTGGCTATGTTACCGCTTTGCTCAGCCCCTCTTATAGCGTTGCTAGTTGCAGGTGAAGATTGGAGACCGTTCCTTGTTGGACCATTATTTACTTGTTGGGATATCACTATATTGCCATGTTATCTTAATGCATCTATATACTTGGTAAAGGGTGGAAGGCTCGGCCTCTCGCCTAGTGTTTTGTTCCACTCTTGCCGCCCTAGTTTCCGTCATATCGGTGTTATGTTCTCGGATTTTGTGTTCCTTACGCGGTTGGGTTATAATGGGAACCCCGTGATAGTTCGCCTTGATTAAAGATTTTCCAGCAATGCCCAACCTTGGTTTTACCATTTGCCACATAGCCTCTTTTTCCCTTGGGTTTCCGGAGCCCGAGGGTCATCTTATTTTAAACCCCCCCGGGCCAGTGCTCCTCTGAGTGTTGGTCCACCTGTCAGCTGCCGGTGGCCACCAGGGGCAACTCTGGGCTGGCCTACCCGTACCTAGGACAATCTGAGTGTGCCCTGAGAAAGAGATATGTGCAGCTCCTATCGGGATTCGTCGGCACATTCGGGCGGTGTTGCTGGATTTGTTTTAACCTGTCGAAATGTCTTGAAGAACCGAGGTACCGAGTCTGATCGGAACGTCTCGGGAGGAGGTCTATTCCTTTGTTGACCGTGAGAGCTTGTCATGGGCTAAGTTGGGACTCCCCTGCAGGGATTTGAACTTTCGAAAGCCGTGCCCGCGGTTATGGGCAGATGGAAATTTGTTAATGTACGGTTGTAGATAACTTGAACTTTAATTTAATTAAAATGAATCAACCGTGTGAGTTACCGTGATGGCCTCTTCTCGGCGGAGTCCGGGAAGTGGACACGGTGTTGGAGTAATGCTTGCCGCAGGATTACTCTCTAGTTATGCGTTCGCGCTTTGCCTTCTCTTCTCGCTCTCTTTTGCGAACAGGATAGCCACCATATATGCTAGTCGTTTGCTGCAGCTCCACATATATTTACCTTGCCTTACCTATTAAGCTTAAATAGTCTTGATCGCGAGGGTGCGAGATTGCTGAGTCCCTGTGGCTCACAGATTACTATTACACCAGATGCAGGGCCTGATGATACCGCTCCAGATGGCGCGCTTGAGCTCAAGTGGGAGTTCGACGAGGACTCTCAACGATACTATGTTTCTTTTCCTGATGATCAGTAGTGGTGCCCAGTTGGGGTGATCGGGACCGTGTCGCATGTTGGGTTGTCTTTTATTTTGGCGCCGTAGTCGGGCCATGAGTGTTTGAATGTTGTAATTCTATTTATGTACTTGATTGACGTGGCGAGTGTAAGCCAACTATGTTATCTCCCCTTTTATTATCTATATTACATGGGATGTTGTGAAGATTGCCTAACTTGTGACATATGCCTTCAATGCGATTATGCCTCTAAGTCGTGCCTCGACACATGGGAGATATAGTCGCATCGAGGGTGTTACATAATGGATCATAACACATAATAGGTGACTATAGACTTGCAAGATAGGATCTAGAACACTCATATATTGATGAAAACATAATAGGTTCAGATCTGAAATCATGGCTCTCGGGCCCTAGTGACAAGCATTATGTTGGGGAACGTTGCAGAAAACAAAAATTTCCCTACTCGTTTCACCAAGATCCATCTAGGAGTTCATCTAGCAACGAGTCATCGGATGCATCTACGTACCTTCGTAGATCGCGTGCGGAAGCGTTCAAAGAACGGTGATGATGTAGTCGAACACGACGTGATCCAAATCACCGATGACCAAGCGCCGAACGGACGGCACCTCCGCGTTCAACACACGTACGGGACGGGAGACGTCTCCTCCTTCTTGATCCAGCAAGGGGAAAGGAGAGGTTGATGAAGATCCAGCAGCACGATGGCGTGGTGGTGGATGTAGGGCGTCACAGTAGCAGGGCTTCGCCTATACTACGAGAGAGAGACGTAACGGGGAGAGAGGGAGGCGCCAGGGGCTGGTGTATGAAGTCCCTCCTCTCCCCCACTATATATAGGAGGGCCAAGGGGGTTGGTGCGCCAGCCTAGGAGATCCAATCTCCTAGGTGCGGCAGCCAAGGGGAGGTTTCCCTCCCCCCCAAGGCACCTAGAGGTGCCTTCCACAATTGGGACTCTTCCCTTAAGTGGAACCCTAGGCGCATGGGCTTTTGGGGCTGGTGCCCTTGGCCCATCTAGGCCAAGGCGCACCCCCTACAGCCCATGTGGCCCCCCGGGACAGGTGGCCCCACCCGGTGGGCCCCCGGGACCCCTCCGGTGGTCCCGGTACAATACCATAACCCCGAAACTTGTCCCGATGGCCGAAACAGCACTTCCTATATATAATTCTTTACCTCAGGACCATTCCGGAACTCCTCGTGACGTCCGGGATCTCATCCGGGACTCCGAACAACATTCGGGTTACTGCATATACATATCTTCACAACCCTAGCGTCACCGAACCTTAAGTGTGTAGACCCTACGGGTTCGGGAGACAAGCAGACATGACCGAGATGACTCTCCGGTCAATAACCAACAGTGGGATCTGGATACCCATGTTAGCTCCCACATGCTCCACGATGATCTCATCGGATGAACCACGATGTCGAGGATTCAATCAACCCCGTATGCAATTCCCTTTGTCAATCGATATGTTACTTGCCCGAGATTCGATCGTCGGTATCCCAATACCTCGTTCAATCTCGTTACCGGTAAGTCACTTTACTCGTACCGTAATGCATGATCCCGTGACCAGACACTTGGTCACTTTGATCTCATTATGATGATGCATTACCGAGTGGGCCCAGTCATACCTCTCCGTCATACGGAGTGACAAATCCCAGTCTTGATCCATGTCAACCCAACAGACACTTTCAGAGATACCCGTAGTCTACCTTTATAGTCACCCAGTTACGTTGTGACGTTTGGTATACCCAAAGCACTCCTACGGTATCCGGGAGCTACACGATCTCATGGTCTAAGGAAAAGATACTTGACATTGGAAAAACTCTAGCAAACGAACTATACGATCTTGTGCTATGTTTAGGATTGGGTCTTGTCCATCACATCATTCTCCTAATGATGTGATCTCGTTATCAATGACATCCAATGTCCATAGTCAGGAAACCATGACTATCCGTTGATCAACGAGCTAGTCAACTAGAGGCTTACTAGGGACATGTTGGTGTCTGTTATTCACACATGTATTACGATTTCCGGATAACACAATTATAGCATGAATAAAGACAATTATCATGAATAAGGAAATATAATAATAATGCTTTTATTATTGCCTCTAGGGCATATTTCCAACAGTCTCCCACTTGCACTAGAGTCAATAATCTAGTTACATTGTGATGAATCGAACACCCATGGAATTCTGGTGTTGATCATGTTTTTCTCTAGGGAGAGGTTTAGTCAACGGATCTGCTACATTCAGGTCCATATGTACTTTACAAATATCTATGTCTCCATCTTGAACATTTTCACGAATGGAGTTGAAGCGACGCTTGATGTGCCTTGTCTTCTTGTGAAACCTGGGCTCCTTGGCAAGTGCAATAGCTCCAGTGTTGTCACAGAAAAGTTTGATTGGCCCCGACGCATTGGGTATGACTCCTAGGTCGGTGATGAACTCCTTCACCCATATTGCTTCATGTGCTGCCTCCGAGGCTGTCATGTACTCCGCTTCACATGTAGATCCCACCACGTTGCTTTGCTTGCAACTGCACCAGCTTACTGCCCCACCATTCAAAATATACACGTATCCGGTTTGTGACTTAGAGTCATCCAGATCTGTGTCGAAGCTAGCGTCGACGTAACCCTTTACGACGAGCTCTTCGTCACCTCCATAAACGAGAAACATTTCCTTAGTCCTTTTCAGGTACTTCAGGATATTCTTGACCGCTGTCCAGTGTTCCTTGCCGGGATTACTTTGGTACCTTCCTACCAAACTTACGGCAAGGTTTACATCAGGTTTGGTACACAGCATGGCATACATAATAGAACCTATGGCTGATGCATAGGGGATGACGCTCATCTCTTCTATATCTTCTGCCGTGGTCGGACATTGAGCTGAGCTCAATTTCATACCTTGTAACACAGGCAAGAACCCCTTCTTAGATTGATCCATATTGAACTTCTTCAATATCTTATCAAGGTATGTGCTTTGTGAAAGACCTATGAGGCGTCTCGATCTATCCCTATAGATCTTGATGCCTAATATATAAGCAGCTTCTCCAAGGTCCTTCATTGAAAAACTCTTATTCAAGTAGGCCTTGATGTTGCCCAAGAGTTCTATATCATTTCCCATCAATAGTATGTCATCTACATATAATATGAGAAATGCTACGGAGCTCCCACTCACTTTCTTGTAAACGCAGGCTTCTCCATAAGTCTGCGTAAACCCAAACGCTTTGATCATCTCATCAAAGCGAATGTTCCAACTCCGAGATGCTTGCACCAGCCCATAAATCGAGCGTTGGAGCTTGCACACCTTGTCAGCATTCTTAGGATCGACAAAACCTTCCGGCTGTATCATATACAATTCTTCCTTAAGGAAACCATTAAGGAATGCCGTTTTGACGTCCATTTGCCATATCTCATAATCGTAGAATGCGGCAATTGCTAACATGATTCGGACAGACTTTAGCTTCGCTACCGGTGAGAAAGTCTCATCGTAGTCAACCCCTTGAACTTGTCGATAACCCTTAGCGACAAGTCGAGCTTTATAGATGGTCACATTACCATCCGCGTCAGTCTTCCTCTTAAAGATCCATTTATTTTCTATGGCTCGCCGTTCAACGGGCAAGTCAGTCAAAGTCCATACTTCGTTTTCATACATGGATCCTATCTCGGATTTCATGGCTTCTAGCCATTTGTCGGAATCCGGGCCCGCCATCGCTTCCTCATAGTTCGAAGGTTCACCGTTGTCTAACAACATGATTTCCAAGACAGGGTTGCCGTACCACTCTGGTGCGGAACGTGTCCTTGTGGACCTACAAATTTCAGTAGGAGCTTGATCAGAAGTATCTTGATCATCATCATTAACTTCCTCTCTAGTCGGTGCTGGCACCTCAGGAACATTTTCTTGAGTTGCGCCATTTTCCGGTTCAAGAGGTAATACTTCATCAAGCTCTACTTTCCTCCCACTTACTTCTTTCGAGAGAAACTCTTTTTCTAGAAAGGACCCATTCTTGGCAACAAAGATCTTGCCTTCGGATCTGAGGTAGAAGGTGTACCCAATAGTTTCTTTTGGGTATCCTATGAAGACGCATTTTTCCGACTTGGGTTCGAGCTTTTCAGGTTGAAGTTTCTTGATATAAGCATCGCATCCCCAAACTTTTAGAAACGACAGCTTAGGTTTCTTCCCAAACCATAATTCATACGGTGTCGTCTCAACGGATTTCGACGGAGCCCTATTTAAAGTGAATGCGGCAGTCTCTAAAGCATAGCCCCAAAAAGATAGCGGTAAATCGGTAAGAGACATCATAGATCGCACCATATCTAATAGAGTGCGATTACGACGTTCGGACACACCGTTACGCTGAGGTGTTCCAGGCGGCGTGAGTTGTGAAACTATTCCACATTTTCTTAAGTGTGTGCCAAATTCGTGACTCAAGTATTCTCCTCCACGATCTGATCGTAGACACTTGATTTTCCTGTCACGTTGATTCTCAACCTCACTCTGAAATTCCTTGAACTTTTCAAAGGTTTCGGACTTGTGTTTCATTAAGTAGATATACCCATATCTACTTAAATCATCAGTGAGCGTGAGAACATAACGATAGCCACCGCGAGCCTCAACACTCATTGGACCGCACACATCAGTATGTATGATTTCCAATAAGTTGGTTGCTCGCTCCATTGTTCCTGAGAACGGAGTCTTGGTCATCTTACCCATGAGGCATGGTTCGCACGTGTCAAATGATTCATAATCAAGAGACTCTAAAAGTCCATCTGCATGGAGCTTCTTCATGCGTTTGACACCTATGTGACCAAGGCGGCAGTGCCACAAGTATGTGGGACTATCATTATCAACCTTACATCTTTTGGTACTCACATTATGAACATGTGTAGTATTACGTTCAAGATTCATAAAGAATAAACCATTCACCATAGGAGCATGACCATAAAACATATCTCTCATATAAATAGAACAACCATTATTCTCGGATTTAAATGAGTAGCCATCTCGGATTAAACGAGATCCCGATACAATGTTCATGCTCAAAGCTGGCACTAAATAACAATTATTAAGGTTTAAAACTAATCCCGAAGGTAGATATAGAGGTAGCATGCCGACGGCGATCACATTGACCTTGGAACCATTCCCGACGCGCATCGTCACCTCGTCCTTTGCCAGTTTCCGCTTATTCCGCAGCCCCTGCTTTGAGTTACAAATGTGAGCAACTGCACCGGTATCAAATACCCAGGAGCTACTACGGACACTAGTAAGGTACACATCAATTACATGTATATCACATATACCTTTTGTTTTGCCGGCCTTCTTGTCTGCTAAGTATTTAGGGCAGTTCCGCTTCCAGTGACCGCTTCCCTTGCAATAAAAGCACTCAGTCTCGGGCTTGGGTCCATTCTTTGGCTTCTTCCCGGCAGCTTGCTTGCCGGGCATGGCAACCTCCTTGCCGTCCTTCTTGCAGTTCTTTTTACCCTTGCCTTTCTTGAACTTAGTGGTTTTATTGACCATCAACACTTGATGTTCCTTCTTGACTTCTACCTCCGCTGATTTCAGCATTGAGAACAACTCAGGAATGGTCTTTTGCATCCCCTGCATGTTGAAGTTCATCACAAATCTCTTGTAGCTTGGTGGAAGCGACTGGAGGATTCTGTCAATGACCGCATCATCCGGGAGATTAACTCCCAGCTGAGACAAGCGGTTATGTAACCCAGACATAGTGAGTATGTGCTCACTGACAGAACTATTTTCCTCCATCTTACAGCTGAAGAACTTATCGGAGACTTCATATCTCTCGATCCGGGCATGAGCTTGAAAAACCATTTTCAGCTCTTCGAACATCTCATATGCTCCATGTCTCTCAAAACGCTTTTGGAGCCCTGGCTCTAAGCTGTAAAGCATGCCGCACTGAACGAGGGAGTAGTCGTCAACACGTGTCTGCCAAGCGTTCATAACGTCTTGGTTCTGTGGGACGGGAGCTTCACTTAGCGGTGCTTGTAGGACATAATCTTTCTTGGCAGCTATGAGGATGATCCTCAGGTTCCGGACCCAGTCCGTATAGTTGCTGCCATCGTCTTTCAGCTTAGTTTTCTCTAGGAACGCGTTGAAGTTGAGGACTACGTGGGCCATTTGATCTACAAGACATATTGTAAAATATTTTAGACTAAGTTCATGATAATTAAGTTCATCTAATCAAATTATTAATGAACTCCCACTTAGATTAGACATCCCTCTAGTCATCTAAGTATTACATGATCCGAGTCAACTAGGCCGTGTCCGATCATCACGTGAGACGGACTAGTCAACATCGGTGAACATCTTCATGTTGATCGTATCTTCTATACGACTCATGCTCGACCTTTCGGTCTACTGTGTTCCGAGGCCATGTCTGTACATGCTAGGCTCGTCAAGTCAACCTAAGTGTTTGCATGTGTAAATCTGTCTTACACCCGTTGTATGTGAACGTCTGAATAAAACACCCGATCATCACGTGGTGTTTTGAAACAGCGAACTGTCGCAACGGTGCACAGTTAGGGGGAACACTTCTTGAAATTAGTATGAGGGATCATCTTATTTACTACCGTCGTTCTAAGTAAACAAGATGCAAAACATGATAAACATCACATGCAATCAAATAATAAATGTGACATGATATGGCCAATATCACATAGCTCCTTTGATCTCCATCTTGGGGCTCCATGATCATCTTGTCACCGGCTTGACACCATGATCTCCATCATCATGATCTCCATCATCGTGTCTCCATGAAGTTGCTCGCCAACTATTACTTCTACTACTATGGCTAACGCGTTTAGCAATAAAGTAAAGTAATTTACATGGTGTTTCTCAATGACACGCAGGTCATACAAAAAATAAAGACAACTCCTATGGCTCCTGCCGGTTGTCATACTCATCGACATGCAAGTCGTGATTCCTATTACAATAGCACGAACATCTCATACATCACATATAGATCATTCATCATTCATCACAACTTTGGCCATATCATATCACAAACCACTTGCTGCAAAAACAAGTTAGACGTCCTCTAATTGTTGTTGCAAGTTTTACGTGGCTGAATTAGGGTTCTAGCAAGAACGTCTTCTTACCTACGTTAAAGCCACAACGTGATTTGTCAACTTCTATTTATCCTTCATGAGGACCCTGTTCATCGAATCCGCTCCAACTAAAGTGGGAGAGACAGACACCCGCCGGCCACCTTATGCAACTAGTGCATGTTAGTTGGTGGAACCGGTCTCACGTAAGCGTACGTGTAAGGTTGGTCCGGGCCGCTTCATCCCACAATGCCGCTGAAGCAAGAAAAGACTAGTAGCGGCAAGAAAGTTGACAAATCTACGCCCACAACAAATTGTGTTCTACTCGCGCAAGAAGAACTACGCATAGACCTAGCTCATGATGCAACGGTTGGGGAACGTTGCAGAAAACAAAAATTTCCCTACTCGTTTCACCAAGATCCATCTAGTAGTTCATCTAGCAATGAGTCATCGGATGCATCTACGTACCTTCGTAGATCGCGTGCGGAAGCGTTCAAAGAACGGTGATGATGTAGTCGAACACGACGTGATCCAAATCACCGATGACCAAGCGCCGAACGGACGGCACCTCCGCGTTCAACACACGTACGGGACGGGAGACGTCTCCTCCTTCTTGATCCAGCAAGGGGAAAGGAGAGGTTGATGAAGATCTAGCAGCACGACGGCGTGGTGGTGGATGCAGGGCGTCACAGTAGCAGGGCTTCGCCTATACTACGAGAGAGAGACGTAACGGGGAGAGAGGGAGGCGCCAGGGGCTGGTGTATGAAGTCCCTCCTCTCCCCCACTCTATATAGGAGGGCCAAGGGGGTTGGTGCGCCAGCCTAGGAGATCCAATCTCCTAGGTGCGGCAGCCAAGGGGAGGTTTCCCTCCCCCCCAAGGCACCAAGAGGTGCCTTCCACCATTGGGACTCTTCCCTTAAGTGGAACCCTAGCCGCATGGGCTTTTGGGGATGGTGCCCTTGGCCCATCTAGGCCAAGGCACACCCCCTACAGCCCATGTGGCCCCCCGGGACAGGTGGCCCCACCCGGTGGGCCCCCGGGACCCCTCCGGTGGTCCCGGTACAATACCGATAACCCCGAAACTTGTCCCGATGGCCGAAACAGCACTTCCTATATATAATTCTTTACATCCGGACCATTTCGGAACTCCTCGTGATGTCCGGGATCTCATCCGGGACTCCGAACAACATTCGGGTTACTGCATATACATATCTTCACAACCCTAGCGTCACCGAACCTTAAGTGTGTAGACCCTACGGGTTCGGGAGACAAGCAGACATGACCGAGACGACTCTCCGGTCAATAACCAACAGCGGGATCTGGATACCCATGTTGGCTCCCACATGCTCCACGATGATCTCATCGAATGAACCACGATGTCGAGGATTCAATCAACCCCGTATGCAATTCCCTTTGTCAATCGATATGTTACTTGCCCGAGATTCGATCGTCGGTATCCCAATACCTCGTTCAATCTCGTTACCGGTAAGTCACTTTACTCGTACCATAATGCATGATCCCGTGACCAGACACTTGGTCACTTTGAGCTCATTATGATGATGCATTACCGAGTGGGCCCAGTGATACCTCTCCGTCATACGGAGTGACAAATCCCAGTCTTGATACATGTCAACCCAATAGACACTTTCGGAGATACCCGTAGTCTACCTTTATAGTCACCCAGTTAAGTTGTGACGTTTGGTATACCCAAAGCACTCCTACGGTATCCGGGAGCTACACGATCTCATGGTCTAAGGAAAAGATACTTGACATTGGAAAAACTCTAGCAAACGAACTATACGATCTTGTGCTATGTTTAGGATTGGGTCTTGTCCATCACATCATTCTCCTAATGATGTGATCTCGTTATCAATGACATCCAATGTCCATAGTCAGGAAACCATGACTATCCGTTGATCAACGAGCTAGTCAACTAGAGGCTTACTAGGGACATGTTGGTGTCTGTTATTCACACATGTATTACGATTTCCGGATAACACAATTATAGCATGAATAAAGACAATTAACATGAATAAGGAAATATAATAATAATGCTTTTATTATTGCCTCTAGGGCATATTTCCAACACATTAAGCATAGCAAAGTCATAGCAACATCAATCTCAGAACATAGTGGATAGTAGGGATCAAACCCTAACAAAACTAGCTCGATTACATGGTGAATGTCATCCAACCCATAACTGTCCAGCAAGCCCACGATGAAATTACTCACGCACGGTGGTGAGCATCATGAAATTAGTGATGGAGGATGGTTGATGATGACGACGGCGACAAATCCCCCTCTCCGGAGCCCCGAGCGGACTCTAGATCAGCCCTCCTGAGAGGTTTTAGGGCTTGGCGGCGGCTCCGTATCGTAAAACGCGATGATTTCTTCTCTCCTATTTTCTCTCCCCGAAAGCAGTTATATAGAGTTAGAATTGGAGTCGGGGGGTCTCCAGGGGGCCCACGAGGTAGGGGGCGCGCCCTAGGGGGGCGCTCCCCACCCTCATGAGAAGGGTGTGGGCCCCCTGGTCTTCATCTTTGGTGAGGATTTTTTATTATTTATTGTAAGGTATTCCGTGGAGTTTCAGGTCATTCCGAGAACTTTTGTTTTCTGCACATAAAACAACATCATGGCAATTCTGTTGAAAACAGCGTCAGTCAGGGTTAGTTCCATTCAAATCATACAAGTTAGAGTCCAAAACAAGGGCAAAAGTGTTTGGAAAAGTAGATACGATGGAGACGTATCACCGTGCCTCTCGCGGAAGCAAAACCGTGACTCTCGCTGACGGTGTCCTGGACTAGGGGGTACTCAACATGTCATCTCCCGATCTGATAGATTGGGCCGAGGACCCCCGTGGCCGTATACTCATGGGCCAGTTCGGATAGCCGCCGCATACAAGTAATATTCCACAAGACTTGGCGATCAAGACAAGGACTTCTCCCGACCGGCGTATTCGGCTAGGACTCTTGTTAACCTAGGCCTCTGGTGCGTTATATAAACCGAGGCCAGGCTAGTCGATAGAGAGACAATATATACAACAATCATACCATAGGCTAGCTTCTAGGGTTTAGCCTCCTTGATCTCGTGGTAGATCTACTCTTGTACTACCCATATCATCAATATTAATCAAGCAGGACGTAGGGTTTTACCTCCATCAAGAGGGCCCGAACCTGGGTAAAAACATCGTGTCCCTTGCCTCCTGTTACTATCGATCCTAGACGCACAGTTCGGGACCCCCTACCCGAGATCCGCCGGTTTTGACACCGACATTGGTGCTTTCATTGAGAGTTCCGTTGTGTGATCGACAAAAGGATCGATGGCTCGCCTGCAGATCAACTGCGACTTCGGCATCTTCGTCACCAGCTCGACTGGTCACCTTGGTTCGACCAAGAATTGCGCCCTGTGTTCGGATCACCATGTCCGGACGAGGGCCTTCATTAAACATCAACTCCGATCTCTATCAAGATCACAGAGGAATCATCTATGGAGCTCGGGGGCTCAACGTCAACATTGCCCTCAAGCGACCGTGCTGTTTTTCTGGACAGCGAACTCGTATCTGCCACCACCACCTCCTCGAGTATCGCTTTGACGATCGCTTTGGTGGAATTGTGCGGAATTGTGACTATAACAAACCTGGAAAATTTCGTCGAGTTCCGATGGAGGAATCTCTGGCAATCCACGATATACCGGAGCCCTGTCAAATCTGGACGGGAATTTGGATGAGTTTAGGGCGTGGTGTCCAACTTCTAGCTCGGACGTCCTTTGGAAGATCCAACCATTGATCGGCTGCGGAATTCCTATATCTACCACCTCTCAAAATTTCGGCTCGATCCGACCGTCCAAACTCCGGGAACCTTCCGATTAGTGCATCACTTTTCGGATCTGTTTTCTGCGCGAAAACGAATCCGACCCGAGTTCATCTTTTTTATGAATAGGATTTCGGACATCCCTTTTAAAGGAAGTTTTGTATGGGGTATTGTATTTTGTTTCCGAACACATCCCACTAACTGTAAGATCTTTTGAACATGATCTTCAACATCATGCTTGTGTCAAACTAGTCTGGCAATATTACTCCACAGCTCCCGACCTGCGCTAGACACGGCGTCACTTTGTTGAGCCGAGCTCAACTTCTTCGGATCATCATCTCGGCAAGCCGAACAAGATCCCGACATCAGGAAGGATAAATCATCACCAACATCGTCGCCCCACGGATTACACGGAGCGGGCATATCGGCATCGCCGCACGGTCGCTTCATCAAGCCGGCATCGACCACGTCACGACCTGCATCGACAGGGCCGCACTATTGCTTCTTCAAGCTGGTGTCCATCACGCCGACCTACTTCGACTCATCGGCTGACATCGAGGCTTCGACATCTCGGCTGGACCGGGGGCTTCGCCATCTCTTCATCAACCTACTCCGGACACTTCGGCGTCACTAGCCGACTAGCTCCGTCACGTTAGCTGGGCCGAGGGCTTTGCCTCGGCGAGTCAACCTTTACCAGCATTGCCATGCCGTTGTTTTATCGCCCATCAGGCAATGGGTGTGTGGAGCGGGTCCCAATTTTAGGAATCACCTTCCTTCGGATTGCTACAACAAATAAACCAGGTGCTATTAATTCCAGTATTTTTTGCTTGTTTGGGTTCATTTTTCTCAAGGAATTATTACTCTGGTTTGTCCGTCATATGTACATAGGTCTATCAAATGGTGGCCGCATTAACGACAGTCGCATGGTGGTTCGGTCAGTTTCCGTACATAGTCCGGCGAACGCCGCACTCGGAGCTCGGACCAACCTGTGAATTCAGGCTTTGCCACGCCTTTACCGCATCACGCCGACGCCCTGCATCGACATTGACTTCGGCGCCAGGCCATATTTCTTTTATTACTCACTTTGCATAAATTATTTATTATGCAACGATTTTTTTAATTATCATTATTACTATTATCTCCGGTTTGCACAATTTTTTGTGCACAGGAAAATGATCCGGGGACTTCGACGTCACTCTGCCGGTCTGCATTGATCGTGCTATGTCACCACTTCGGCGTGTCAAGCTCTCCGCTCCGCCACCTCGGGACCGGCTTGAGGGATGGAACCTTACCCCGCATCAAGCTCGGACCGCGTCATCAATACCGAACACATTAACCAGCTAAGTCGCTTTCATGCTCAAAGCTTTAATTTCTAACTTGCGTTCGGTTCGACCAAGCATTATACTTTTTTGGAAAAAAGTTGCTTCTAAAAAATTTCCTTGTCCAAACTTTGTTTGTGACGCATAAATTCAAATACCCCATTTACTTGGGGGCTTCCTTTATGAAGCTTTTCCTGTTGCATATGATTATACTTGTACGGCTTCGTTCCTTGTTCGTGTATTACGCCACAATATGCACCATATTGACTTAAGCGATTTGCAAGCTGGGTTACCTCGCTCTTGTGTTTACCCCTACGTTCCCGATTGTTCGGCTAGGGAGTAAAGGGAGCACCTCCGCGATTGTCACGATCGGGTCACCCGAGCCGGACCTCAGACTGGGTGAAGCCGAAAGCTAGCACTCTTATAGTTATTCAATGATGGTCGGCACACAACGGAACTCATGAGTACAAAAAATCTATTGCACAAGTCTCATAATAACAATGAGCACCGAAGAAAGGTATCGGTGGGGGTACTATTTTCTTCGAAGATGCTTCTTACTCTTCACAGTAATATAGCATAAGTTCCCTGAGCGCGCTTTGTCTGTTACAGCCTTATGGCCTGATTGCCTGGTTATTGGAAACACCATCGATATTCTCGATCGATGGAGTACATAACACTTTTCGGTCCTTAACCGAAGAGGGAGAAGCCGACGGTCGGTTAAGACGCGTTTAAAGTTTGGTTGAACATAGATATGATATAAGTACTTCGGTACATGCAATTATTCTTCTACCCAAGTCACTTGGGGGCTCTTAAGTTTATTTGAGCCGTTTTATAATAAGTGTTCTTCTTCTCAGTCGTTGCAAAGTTCTATTATTATTATTTATCACTCCTTTTTTAGACGCGAGTGTGCGGTCACTAGCCGGGGAGCCTAATTTCTCTCTCAAAGCCGCTAGAGTTTAGTTTGCTAAACTGGCCTAATGAGAAGTACTCCGCCCTCGGGATAGGAGGTTGAAGCCGTAGGCTGACCCGCTCGAAGTCTTGAGATAGGATGTGTCATGTTAAAGGACGACAGAAGCACTTCTTTTTTCTAAGACCAATTTTCGGATTGGCACCGAACACTTGATCTTGTTCGGACGTCATGTTTTTACTGACGTTTCTTGGTTTTCCAAGATTTTTGGCACTTTTAAACTATTTGTGCTTTTCCAGCATTAGTCTCGCAGTGCAACGCCGGACACCTTTAGGGATTCGGCAAAAACATTCTCAGATATTGCTATATATGCATCGGTTTCGAATTGTGTCTTCGGTCAATAGTTGGGTTGCCCGGCTCCTGCACTTGCTTCCTACGTTCCGTTTTGTTCGGCTAGGCGTGCAAAGGGAGAACCACTGCGATTGTGCTTCCACCTCACATGGTTAAGCACCTTAGTGGAGAAAGCCGAAAACTGACTGTCACAATAAGCGTAAACTGGTCAACGATCCGATGACTATGACGGGCCATAACATTGGCCGAAATGTTTACGGCTTGACCTCGACTGTCACCGAACACTACCGGGGGCTATTAACTGGCCTCCCAAACTAAATCCTCGATATTTTGCTCTTACATTCGAGCTGAGGTTTCATGATCATGCTTAGCATGACAACCCAAAGAAAGGAACCGATAGCGGGACTATTTTCTTTGGAATACATTTCTTCTGTTAAACAGTAATATAACATATCTCTCTGCGTATCTTTGTTTATAAAACCGTGTGGCCAGACTGCCTTGTTTGTTGTAAATCTTTGCCCTCATAAAGGCTTTATAAAGTAGGACAAACACTCCTCGGCTACTGGCCGAGGAGGTGGAAGCCGATGGTCGGTCAACAAAGTTTTGTACAATGCGGATCCGAGCATTAATGACGTAAAGTACTTGGATACATAGAGTCATTACACATAATTTGTGATTTTACTATGGATATTGATCCTTAATTCGGCCACCCGTGCCCGCATTAAGGCTCGGGGGCTACTGGGCTTCGGGCTTATTATTTACAAATATTAAAGGGGTACATCGATCCCCTGATCTGGTGTTGACACCCGACTAGTGTCTCGGGGGCTACTGCATTGCTTGACCAATGCAGAAAATTTTATGTGCAATATAGTTTCCGAGGAGATTTTGATCCTCAGGTTGGTCGGCCGCACCCAACCTGAGTCTTGAGGACTGAGCACGTCGCTTTTGTGTCCCGAAGTATTCTGCCAAGCTAGGACTTGATCCTCAGGCCGATTTTGCAAATCAACCTGAGTCTCAGCGGCTACTGGGATCGGCGATCTTATGTCATTCTTCATGTGCATCTCGGGTTTTAGACTGATACACACCTTGAGGGCTACTGGCTATATATCTCAGCAGAGAATAAATTGCACCAATAAAAAATATTGACAAAAAATCAGCCCATAGTCGGGGTGGTGCACCACCTCGGAAGCAGTCCGGCATAAAGCTCGGGCGCTAGTGGCTGGCTCCATAGAGGGCATTTCCGGCATTAAGCTCGGCTAAACTCCTTCAACTTTTTTGAACCAAGGTGATATGACACCTCGGATATAGTCCGGCGTTGGAGCTTGGACACAGTCCGGCGTTGGAGCTCGGATACATTCCGGCGTTGGAGCCTGGAAAGCAGTCCGGCGTTGGTGCTCGGCTGCAAAAGATACCTCTAATGCAGTCCAGCGTTGGAGCTCGGACGCAAGAGGGCACTGCCTCCCGGGAACAACATCAAACCCGAGGTGTGGCATAAAAATAACAAGGCATTGATAAAGGTCGGAAACTTAAAGGGCCTCCTCGGATACCTGACGTGTAAACCCGTCGAATGCATTTCAGCGATCCTCAAGATCGAAGATAAAGAAGATTTGTTGAACCAGTTTTCAAGACCGACGACTGAAGATGAAGAATAGTTCGGAAGAATCGAGGATCGTCCCTAACTTGAAGACCAGTTCAGGGGGCTACTGACGGTGTCCTGGACTAGGGGGTACTCAACACGTCATCTCCCGATCTGATAGATTGGGCCGAGGACCCCCGTGGCCGTATACTCATGGGCCAGTTCGGACAGCTGCCGCATACAAGGAAGATTCCACAAGACTTGGCGATCAAGACAAGGACTTCTCCCCACCGGCGTATTCGGCTAGGACTCTTGTTAATCTAGGCCTCTGATGCGTTATATAAACCGAGGCCAGGCTAGTCGATAGAGAGATAATATATACAACAATCATACCATAGGCTAGCTTCTAGGGTTTAGCCTCCTTGATCTCGTGGTAGATCTACTCTTGTACTACCCATATCATCAATATTAATCAAGCAGGACGTAGGGTTTTACCTTCATCAAGAGGGCCCGAACCTGGGTAAAAACATCGTGTCCCTTGCCTCCTGTTACTATCGATTCTAGACGCACAGTTCAGGACCCCCTACCCGAGATCCGCCGGTTTTGACACCGACACTCGCGAAAGGAAAAAAACAAAAAATGCGTTTTTTTTCGTTCCTGAGAGGCACGGCCGTGACTCTCGCGAAAGCACACTCGTGCCTATCGCGGAAGCAAAACCATGACTCTCGCGAAAGAAAAAAAAAAGAAAACGCGTTTTTTTTCATTTCCGAGAGGCATGACCGTGACTCTCGTGAAAGCAAAACCGTGTTTCTCGCAAAAGCAAAACCGTGTTTCTCACGGAAGCAAAACCATAACTCTCGCGAAAGGAAAAAAACAAGTTTAAAAAACCAAACACGTGTGCGAAAAACTAAAAAGAAAATCAAAATTCGGAAGAAGCACTCAAAGCGCGACACGTGACGAATGGCTGAAAGCGCGCCAAGTGTTGTTGATCGTTGCGAGGCTTCCGAAAAAACGCTCATTGACTAGTTGCTCTCCCGCAGGCCAGAATATCACGAAGCATTACCTGCTCGTGATCCATGCAAAGGATCCATATACACACATACGGCGACACCCATGCCAAGGGGCAAGGCTGAGAGAGTCGACCGACCACGTACGACGGCGACACTTCTTAGTCAAAGAATTGGTTGAGTTGAGAGTACCAAATCTGAAGGACGGGTCCCTTTGGGGACATCCGATAAAAAAATCTGAAGGACGTCCCCTATATATAGTCCTATACCGACGAGGCGACGTCGCGCACGCGGGCTCCTGCCGTCCTGCCCTGCTAGAGATCCAATCAGTGGCCGGTGCCGGCCATGGACGACGGCAAGACGGCACCACCTGCAGCCAAGAGGAGGAAGAAGGAGAGTCCGCACGTGCCGCACGAGATCGTCTCGGAGATCCTGGTCAATCTGCCCGTGGAGTCCCTGGTGCGCTTCATCTGCGTCTGCAAGGCGTGGCAGTCCACCATCTGCCGTGACGGGTCCTTCCACCGCGCGCACCTCCGCCGTCAGAAGCCATGTCTGCTCGTCTCCCCGCACACGCTGTACGACGGTCACCGGCCCATGGACAAGGTCGGCCTGTACAGGTGGGAGGCGAACCAGCAGTGCACCACCGTGCCACTCATGCACGACATAGACTTGACCTCCGACTACCTGATGCACGACTTCGCGCACTGCGATGGGCTGGTCCTGCTGCCCGTCGGGTTCACGGCGTACGTGCTCAACCCGGCCACACGCCGCACCCTGAAGCTTCCCCGGGGCCGTGGAGCCAACCCGCCGCCACGGCAAAAGCCTCTAAGCTTCGAGATGTGCCACCAGGCGTTTGGCCTTGGGCAAGACCCACGTTCTGGCGCCTACAAGGTGGCGCGCTTCTCGTACTCCTCTTTGCACCTGCTTACGGGGACGTGCAGCTACCGCTCCATCACGATGGAAGTGTTCACCATTGGGACTGATCGGCACTGGCGTGAGACAGTGACGCCACCGCCATATCCTGTCCAGGCACGGCGAACAGCGACCTTCTTCAAGGGGCCCCTCATCTGGGCCATCGACGAGCGTAACCTTGGGAACGCCGTGCCGGGTTTCCTACGCTTCAGCCTGGAAGAAGAGGCTTTCGGGGTCATGCCGCCACCACCTTGCTACCCGAGGTTAAAGGAATACACCCAGTTCAGTTTATCCGAGCTGCGCGGGGAGCTGTGCTTGGCCTGTAAAGGGGCCAACATCAATTCAGTTGAGTTGTGGATGTGCAACAACGTTGAGAACCCGAGATGGGATCGACGATACACAATCGCTCTTCTCATGTTCAGGCCCCCTGAATTATGTCCAATCGCCACATTTGATGACGAGATTGTGTTCAAGGAACGGGTGTCCTATACGAGACGCTACAATCTCAAAACCAAAGCTTACAAGGATCGGTGCTGCATGGAAAACGTAAGGTATCACCATCCAAGTACAGGCAAGCTTGGGTACCAAAGGAGTATTTTCTTCTCCTTTGATGTAATCCCCTATGTTCCAAGCCTTATTCCTGTCTAGCAAAAGGTTTACATTTCGTAAAAGATTTCTTTGCTTCTAGAGATGGACGACCGCAGTCTCTATTATGGCTACTTTTACAAATTTAATTCTTGACCATGTACTTTGTTACAACTTGATAGTCTGAAATTCTAGATGTTTGGCTTGAACGAATCCAACATCCACATGTACGCTTCAATGGATTACATTCTTCTACTCTTCTTCCTCCAACTAATACGCGAGACAAATCGGATTGTATGATTAGAGAAGGAGAAAGTGAGCGAGGAGATCACCTGTGAGGTCCTGTTTTTTTAGGGAAACCTAATCTTGTGTCCAACTTTTTGTGTCTAATCGGGTATATCACTCAATTCAACAAACTATGTATGGGGCATTTTTCCAAAGCCACAAAAAGATGGACACAAGATTAGGTGAAAATTGTGAAACTGCGGATTGCAATGTCTGTGCCTTAAATATTCACAAAGGACCTCCGAAAAAACGTGAAATTTGTCAAACTACAGATTGCAATCTAGCGATGCATTGAAGTCGATTTTTTTAAAGACCTCCCAAGACATCAGCCGAACCCTTTGTTATGCTTTATTTGAAGAGACAACTCCTCAGTTTCTTATGAACTACTCTCTCCAGTCATTTTTACTCGGCATATAAGATTTCTCTGAAGTGAAACTTCATAAAATTTGATCATATTTTTATAAAAATATATCAACATCTACAATGCTAAAGTTATACAACATGAAAACTTAATTCATATGAGATTTACTATTTTGAATGTTGATATTTCATCTATAAATCTGGTCAAACTTTATGAAGTTTGACTTCACACAAATCTTATATGCGAAGTAAAAGTGACCGGATGGAGTATTAGAAAACTTAACAGTGCGTATAAAATGCAATCGCATTCCCTAACCAAGCATTCTAGCTAGTTTAATATCTGTTTATTGTCGACTCTTGTATCTGACTTGGATAATACCCTTAACCTCTTACAAAACCCGCGGAATTTTCGCTCTCTAGAACACCAAAATTTTCTCTCACAAACGCAGAGAAAAATCTACTGTTGGTTTTGAACTTAAGAGTTGAATGGTTGAGGGGTCAAAGATGGTATCCAGGGGTGAAGCATTTGGTTGCGAATATGCCTAGCCAGGGGTGATCGAGTTGCAAGTGGCATGTGCGAGTATCACCACAAATGAACAGTTGTTGCGAGTATTGCCAAGATTAAATATCGGGCCGCGACTCATGAAATTTAGCATCTCGCTACTTTGATCGTCTACGACAACAGTACTGTGAAAGATCAGGATGTGACTCGCAAAATTTAGCATCTGGCTACTTTGGTTGTCTACGTCAACAGTAGTGTGAAAGATCGGACACGGCTCATGAAATTTAGCATCTCGCTATTTTGTGCATTGTCACAAAGGTTGAGGTAGTGATGAGGGATCCAGAGATCAAGATCGAGACATGACCTTCGATCTCAAAAGAATAACAACCACGCCCCAGGAGTCCCATGCCCCATTGTACCTTCCTCCAGGGGATTTGAGAACCAGAACTTGTAACTCAGACTCGACAAACTATATAAGGCGACTCGGGGGGCTATCACCAGGGGGTCAGTAAAAAACCCTAGGGCAGATCTACTTTCTTGAACCCAACTCACCATCGCCAGGAATAATTGATTGTAATCCCCAAGGAGAGATCTCACCGATGATCCTCTAGATCTCCGGTGACCATTGTAATAATAAAGACAATAAGGCAAGATTAGGGCCTTACCTCCTCCGTCGGAGGGCCCAAACTTGGCTAAATCCATGTTGTCCCCGCCTTGCCATTCTGGTCCGACGAGTGTTTGCCACCGCCGGAAAAATCAGCGTACATCGACAACATTGCTAGGACGAAACCTTCACAGTTGGTGTGCTAGGTAGGGGCGCCACACATGGTTCTATCCAATCAGGTCGGAATGGCCTCCTCAACCAGGATTGTGAGCTTCACGATGGGCCAGGGCATTATTGCATTAGCTCCCCTCAGCTTCGCCTCCAAGAAAGCTGAGGCGCGATGTCTCACCACTTCCTACTACTAGGGAAAAACCTTTTGGTTCAAATATTTTGACTCCTTCGTCGATTGTCCAGTGTGATAAGCACCTCCTGCATGGAGGCGGGGCAAGGAGCCACGTGGGAGCCCTGTCCAGACAATGGGCAATGACACGACCGCCCGCTTCATGGGGTGGTTGACTTTGTTTGCCGTCCTCGACTTGGACCGGAACAAATGCAGAGAAAGCTCCGCCAGCTCCGACCCTGCGAGTAAGGTCTTCATGATGGCGGAGGGCACTAGTACGACACCAAACCTAGACATCCTCAGAACCCCATTCTTGATAAAATCCCAGAGGGTCAAAAACTTGAAGCGGCGCATTGGCACCTCTTTGGAGAATGAGAGGACTTCGAGTGCCAAAGGATCCAACACATCAAGTATAATCCAATCTAATACCAACACACACACACAAACAAATATGCAATGACCGCACATCACATGTGCTCTAGATCCTACCTGTATCTACTCTGAGAAAGCTCATGATGCCATAGTTGGGGACCGTAGTACAAATTAAAATTTACTGCACTAGCGTACACTCCTAGGATCACTATGAAGATGCATAGGGGTAGATCATCTATTCACCAACCAAAATGCAGCGGAGAATTAGACTGTTGGTGAAGACGGCACATTCACGTAGCTACGTTAAACCTCCCAGCCACAAGAATTTCATTTGATCTAGAATTCCTCTACGCGTATCCACGTGTTCCGTGTCAACAATTCGGTAGTGCTTCATCATCCAGGACAAAGGGCGACCGGAGGACAAGTTGTGGAACAGCCTTGCTGCGTCTAGTGTGGGGACAAATATTACAAAAGAGACAGAGGATGCAGCCACCAAAACCTAGTGTTTGGAGGGGATTACCCTCCCCTCTATATAGGTGGTCACGAGGTGCAACCTTGGATGAGGGCCTGCCCCTCCTAGGGTCGGCCTACCAAGGGAGGGAGATCCTCCCACGAGATCCCCTCGCAACCCCAACCACACTCTTGGCTTGGCCCCGGGCCAAGTGAGGTGTGCCCCACTCTGGACCCCTATGTTACATGTGGCTACCACTCCTTGGGCCAACCAAGGGAGCAGCCCAATAGGGCCATTTCAAACCTTGTGAAAGATTTTAGAACTTTTTGTTACCTTTCTAGACTTTTTAGGGTTCCTTCGGGAAATTCTTGATATCACTGGAACACTTCTGGGACCTCCAGAATTCCAGTCATGAATCATTTTCAGTGCATATCTTTTATTCTCCTAATACCTCCTACTCAATCAAACCGTTAAGCATGTGACCCTAAAGGTTCGATAATATGTAAACATGACCCAAAACACCTTCTGGACAATAATCAGCAGCAGGGTCTGGACACCCATATTGATTCCCACATACAAACGAAGATATTTATCGAGCGAACCTTTTATTTACATACACAATTTCCTTTGCTTCGTGATACTTAACAAAACCCGATGTGTGACTTTTATCGGTATCCTTGTGAAGTAACTATTAACCACAATACCAAGTTATCCTCGTTATCAATATTTTTCTCTTTACTCATTTCCAAATACTGTTATCCCCATGATCATATCTTGTTGTGTCCAGCCAGAAAATGTTTGATATTGTAATATTGAGTGTGCCCGGAGCGTATCTCTCCACCATCTAAGGAGCAAATTTCTGTCTTAAACTATCGAGTCCGTTTACATACTTTTCTGATGTACCCAAAATGTTACCATTACGATCACCCATTTATGAGTAACATTTGACAACCCCGAAGTAACCACCCGGTATGAAGGTACCCGACATTCTCATGGTCTAAGGACATGAGTATACACTACTAGGGAAAAGGCTAGCAGCAGCGCGGGATTTAGGCCTATCAGCAGCGCGGGTACCCGTGCTACCAATAAGGCGCTACAGCTAACTCTTAGTAGTAGCGCTTCCTGTACCCACGCTACCACTATTGACTATAGCAGCAGCACTTTTCAGGAACGCGCTGCTATTACTTAGCTGTAGCGATTTCCCGGTCCAGCGCTACTGTTATATCTTTCACCATTTCCCCATTCCGGCTTCGATAAACTGCAATATCCAGATACTAGGTACTACTAGATATCAATTTCATAAAGCATTATAGGTACTAGGTAGTACTCCCTTGGTTTGAAATTACTCGTCGTGGTTTTAGTTCAAATTTGAACTCAAACCACGACAAGTAATTTGGAACCGAGGGAGTACTAGATAACAATTTCATATATACTCAACATGCATCCTCAAGCAGTACAAGGTGACATCGACGACAATCATCATATTTAGTTCTAGATGATATCGACGACGATCATCATATGTAGTTCTACATGATATCGACGACGATCATCATATGTAGTTCTAGATGATATAGCCACATACACATATGTAGTTCTAGATGATATCGACGACGATCATCATCCTCAAGACTGGGCGGTGGGTGTTCCTGATAGTAATTAGGATGGCCTGTCCAACACGAAGATTCTTACCAACGAGGAATCTCTTCCACCCAACCGAGTTCAAGTGTGTGCGACCATCTGTGCCCATGCGGTAAGTACATGTGGTGACGGAGCCCCTTGCGGTAAGGCATAGTCCAACTGAGCCTTCTTCATCAGGCTCGATACCACAACTCACAGATAGGTTCTTTGGCAATCTTTGAATAAGAAAAACATATCAAATAATAAATAGCCTAAGCATGTGATCAGACTCTACACTAAAGTATATCATCAACTAGATTCCACAAAGCATATCATTGGACTCTACACTAAGCATATCATTGGATTCACTAAGCATATAGTCGGATAATTTGCATTTGTAAGTATAACAATAAAGCATATATATATATATATATATATATATATCATCAAATTACTACATGCAGTACGTATAACATACCATTTCATGCCGATCGACCATGGTACTTGTCAGGCGGGTCACGAATGGCACCCCGACAAAGTCATCACATGGCGGAATTATGTCCCATAGGTTGCACACCTCCTCCTCGCTCAGCCTCATTCTTTGAGCTATGATGGCTTCATGAAGTGGGTTCTCATCATCTTCATTGAGTGGGTCCTCATTATCTTCATCATCTTCGTCATCTTCATCATCTTCCACCAGGTTGATATAAATGACAACCAACTTGGGTCTTTCTGCTCTGAAGGAGAATCTGATCAACTCACCACAAGTAAGACGCATGCGAGCGAGGAAACGGGCCCATCCATCTCCTCTAATCTACGACATATTGCGTCCTTTCTCGACCTCCATAGTGTACGGCCCCCCAGGAGCCTCAAATGTCACAGTGCCTCCTGTCAGCTTGTTGAATTTCAACCTCACATTGCATGGGACGATCTGTGTAAGAAAAGCAAAATGACACAATGCAGTAATGCCAACACTAAAAATAAAATAGTTGTTACATTTCATCTAATTTCTTGCCGCCGCATGACGAAAACTCGGATGGAAGTAGATGCCGAACAGCTTGCCAGTTGCAAGGCTGCTGGCGCACCTTGACTTGCACAGTCGACATAGTGGTGCTGGTGGTGGCGCCATTTTACTAAATCAACTAAATCAAAATATTCTAAATCAACTAGCCTACTGAATCAACTAAATCAACTAGCCTACTAAATAAACTAAATCAAAATGTTCTAAATCAACTAGCCTACTAAATCAACTGAATCATATCAACTAAATCGACTAAATCAACTAGCATACTAAATCAACTAGCATACTAAATCAACTAAATCAAAATGTTACATATGAAAGCCTACTAAATCAAAATGTATCAAGGAGGAGGGACAAGGAGGGGCGACTCGAGGAGGGAAAAGATAGTAGGACGGAGGAGGAAAGCGGAGCGAGGAGGGGCCGGCCGGCAGCGAGTGGAGGGAGGACGGATCGAGGAGGAAGGCGGAGCGAGGAGGGGGCGGCCAGCGGCGAGTGGAGGGAGGATGGAGGAGGAGGCCGGTACCGAGTCCAGCGAGGAGGATGAGGCGACAGCGGCGCAGATCGGGGGAGGGGCGACGGGGGAGGGGCGACGGGGGAGGACCGGCGGCGCGGGGGGTGAGGAGGAGACCGTGATCGAGTGTGTGTGAGTGTGATCTGTGGATGAGGCTAGTGAGATCTGTAGTTAATTTAGCAGTAGCGATTATTGCCTGAATGCGCTGCTGCTACGTTACGTAGCAGTAGCGCTGTCTATCTTAATGCGCTGCTGCTATAACTGGCCTCGCGGCGGCGTCGTGGGAATTTTAGCAGTAGCGCCGCTTGGAGTGCGCGCGCTACTGATAAACTTGTTTCAGCAGCGAGTTTCCACAGCCCGCGCTACTGCTACTTAACAGCAGCGCTTGATTTTATAGCACGCTGCTGGTAAGATTTTGTGTATAGGCTTTTCCCTAATAGTGATACGTGAACACATAACATGATAATATTGATAACATAATGCCTATGGGATCTCGTAGTATATCATTGTTTGGGTCTGCCCAAAATAATTGCTTTGCTAACGACACACTGTCATTGTTCGCAGCATCCTTGTTACTTTAATAATGCCCTATGATCAGGAAAACAGGATGATCGTGCAACACATGAGCCAGTCTTGGAGGTGAGACTAGGGAACTACTTGGTGTTTATGTTTCCACACATGCAACTGAGTTTTCTTCTTAATGGCACATTCAAGAACCATTGCAATTATATAGCACATTAATATAAACATTATCATGAACATGGAAATAAAACAATACTTTATTATTGCCTCTATAGTATATTTCCAACATGGTGGCGCCTTCCATGTGGCCAACGCCATTCGGCCGCAGTACTTCTCCCTGAAACCTGGTCGTGGTTGCACCTGTCGGGTACTCGAGCTGTGGATCATAATGGCCGACGAATGGTCTTTGTGAGGATTTTTTTCTTCATATCAGGTGGTTGCTACCAATGTCTCGTTTTGGCAAGGTTGCCGGATGCAGCGAGAGACTCCTTTGTGGGTTTAGGGGACTCTCACTCCGGCCATTTTGCCTTCAATGTTCAGATGTAATATATGGATGGTAGCTTTGATGCAGAGTGTCTGATTGTGTAGTGGCGGCAGTGGGATATCTATCCTAGAGCATGTAGGTATTGTGACCACAAAAGTTGTGGTGATAACACATGATTGACTTTGATTTGATGGTGCTTTTGGAGTATCCGGTCTCAAGCTCCAGAGTGAAAAATCGTAGGCCTGACCTGAACTAGTTATACCTGCCGATGATGATGCTTTTATGTCGTTATCTTGTTGAATGCATTGCTCAGATTTATTCTTTATGGTGAATAAATAGAATCAGAACTTAGGTGGGTGGATCCAGTGATAGTGGCGTTGAGCATGCATCGTTCCCTGCCCGGTAGTGTTTGCTATTGAAGAACATTTCTCATTGTCCTTGTGGTGTCAAGAGATAGTTGGCGCAGATATGATCCTTGCGTAGTTTGTCCATCATTGTTTTGATTTTTTTATATCTTTTCCTCACCTACATATAGTTTTGGTCTTGTATGACTTTGCTCTTTGTCGATGTGTTTATATGTGTGTGTCGGTGTTGATTGTGTCTATTCTAATTATGTAAAGCCAGAAGAGTCCAGGTGTGCTTATTGTGTTGGCATCCTCTATTTTTGATTGAATAAAACCCACTGTTTGTTGAAAAAGACACTCTCCATCTAGGGCCGGGCCGGCAAAATTCGAGGGCCTGTGCGAAACTAAAAAGTGGGCCATGTCTCGCTAAAAAAGAACTAAGAATCAACAGACTGATTATCGGATGACACCGGCGGTGCATCTTTTCTAACATATCTGTCCATTCCACCTTTATAAGATTTATCAATTAAATTTTGTTCTTTTTCTTTTCTCTTGTGCTTAGAGAAACCAGACTGATGCTTCCCCATGGTGACTCAAAAATGTATTATTGAAACACAAGATACAAAAGAAGAATAAAATACAATTGAACAATAACATATATCAATAAGTCCATGCATCAATATTTGGCAGTTAGACGAACCATCTAACTCATCTAGTTTTGGGTCCTGTCCGCTTGAACTACTACACTATGAGTGTGATTTTTAACCGAGGAGGTAAGAACGGATCTCTAATGAAGACACGAAGTAATAATCCCTGCCAAAAGTTAATTGGGAAATTAGGAATTAGGAGTAGAAACCGAAATTAATTGAAAAGTACGACTCGCTAAGGACCTGTAGGCTGGAGTCGGTCACGAATCGATCCGATGAATCTGAAATTCGAGAGAGGAAACGAACAAGAAGGCAGCAATGGCAGCAACCTGAATCCGATCGGTCCGATGAGGCGAAGGCGATCCGTTTCCTGCAGGGTTTGGTTTGGTGTTGCGTGATCGGCTGATCGCGCGGACGCCCGGATCGCCGACGCCCGACGGCCCGATGCGACTGCAGGGTTTGGTTTGGTGTAGCGTGATCGCCCGGTCGCCGACGGCCCGACACCGACGTGACTGCAGTTATGGACGGTTTCCAGATGGAGACGCTCCCGATTCCGTCTTCTCGATCGACTGCTGTAGGGCGTAGGCTGCGATCTAGGGTTTTTTTTTCACGGAAGATTGTGTTTCCATCGATCGAGCACCAGGCACGAGTGCTAGATGGCCTCCACTCAGGCCCAGCTCCAGTCCCAGCAGCCCATTACGGCTTCGATCTGGATTTATTTTTAGAAATAGTAGGCCTACATACAAATTTGGGGCCCCCAAAATTATGGGCCCTGTGCGGGCCGCAAATTTGGGACAACTGTGGGCCCGGCCCTGTCTCCATCAATATATGTTTTTCTAAACTGCCTTTGACAATTGATAAGATTAATATTATATGAGATGTACAATGTGACAATTATATCATTGGAAACTCCTTTTACGTATGAATTTAATGGTATGCTTTGTGTAACTTACATGTCATATATTATTGCTCTAACATGTGGGCAAAATTAGCCTCTAAAAATGCATTAAACTTATATATATGGGTAGAGGGAGTAGGAGATTTCATCTCATAAAACATATCCCAGATGTAATCCATGACATGAATTGTGCATTTTGAATGGACTAAATAAGTCAGATAGACGCCGTGTGTAGCCCGGGCCTTGCCCCTTGCATGCAAATCACTAATCTGAAATTTTCAGCTACAGACAATGATCGGGAAAACTAGTGTGGCTTCTTAGCCTTAATTTTATCCCGATGAATTTATGCAACAGCTGGGGCGCGAAAGTCTGTCTGAATTTTTCCGTTGGTCTTGTTGAATTTTCAACTAATAACTTCGACTACCGATCTTTTTAGTTATGCCCATCGTTTTCGCCTTTTTTTTTTCTTTTGAGAAATCATTGTTTGACTTATTTGCCGCTACTTTGAGAGCAAGTCAAAGATCCAGTTGTATCGCTAAGTTGATCGAGGAATCAAGGAGTACTTTCTGCATGCTTATTTTCCTTTGCACATATGTTATCTTGAAACGATTCTGCCCTTTATAATGCATGACCTGGTGGTGGTGTCGATCGCTATGATGATTAATTAATAATATTTGACCAAGTAAAATGTCAAAATTAACCAGCAAGCAGGAATGAGAAGATTTCTTTTTTCTTAAAACAAAAGTTCAGGTGCACTTCATAATATACCCATATGTGCTGCATGTAGACCAGTGCATTGTTAATTTGTGGATTTCAGATTTTTGCCCACTGAAAACAAACGTATTCACAGTTTTTGGGTTCCATATAAGTCCATAACCTGTCGTCTGAAATATATTTAACCGACTGTTCAACAAAAATATTTCTCATCTAGAAATAATCAAATCATGCATGACCAATCTGAACTTGAAATAACATCTGACAAGATTCTGGTGATCTTTGCTTGGAGGTCGTGTGCACTGTGTGCTGATGGTTTGGACTTGTAGACATAGTGCATCATAAGTCAAGGCTGCTGAAATAGCAAGAAGATCTTCCAATTGTTCGTATCCGAGTCAGTAAAATACTACGCCTTGCCTGCAGCGTGGAACATCCTACGCCGTGCACTATCTGTTACCCAATGAGGCATCGTAGTCAGACTCTGACCGACGCTGGGTTGGTGGAAGTTGGTGGACAGAGTCTTTGCATACTGGTAGTACTGTAGTTTGAAGGAATATAGTTTTATTTCGATTTTCTTATTTCTTCTTAAGGAAAAAGGCCATTAGAGCAACTCCAACGGGCCGACCCAAACGGACGGCAATTTCGTCCGCTTTTTGTCCGTTTGGGTCGGCCGCCCGCCCGGCGTCCGCCCTGTTTTTCATATGGGTCGGTAGCGCGCCCAACGCGCCGACCCATATTGCAGGCATGGCCGGCTGGCCGCTTAATTTTGCATTGCATTCAACAAATTGTGAAATGAAAATTTAACAAATAAAATAGTCCGCCCAAATAAATAGTATAGTTTTACAGGCCAAATAAAAATAAAAATGTTTCACATAGTTTTACGAACGAATAAAAGAAGATACATCTATTGGTTGACAACATGAGTCCACATATGCTCAATCAAATCATTTTGCAGTTGCACGTGAGTTTCCCAATCACGCATGTCTTCATGAAACTGAGTGAACTGCTCAAATGTTGTCGTTACTCCATGGTCAGGCACAACATTCTCACCCTGAAACTGAAAGCCTTGATCATACAGACGTTCCGGGCGCTCGTCTTCTACGATCATATTATGCATGATCACACAAGCAGTCATGACCTCCCATAGTTTCTGCGTGCTCCAAGTATTAGGAGGATACCTAACGATGCCCTATCGAGATTGCAGAACACCAAAGACACGCTCGACATCCTTTCTAGCACTCTCTTGCTCTTGGGAAAATTTTTTCCTTTTCTCTCCAACAGGGTTGAGTATTGTCTTTACAATAATGGTCCACTGATGATAGATACCGTCATCCAAATAGTACCCTTTGTCGTAGTTGTGGCCGTTGACAGTAAAGTTCACCGGTGGGCTGTTGCCTTCGGCAAGCCTAGCAAACACCGGCGAGCGCTGAAGCACGTTGATATCATTATGTGATCCAGCCATGCCAAAGAAAGAGTGCCAGATCCAGAGATCTTGAGACGGCACTACCTCTAGTATGACAGTGCAAGCCCTGACATGTCCCTTATACTGCCCTTGCCAAGCAGAAGGGTAGTTCTTCCACTCCTAGTGCATGCAGTCTATGCTGCCAAGCATCCCCGGGAAGCCCCTGCTAACATTCATCTCCAACAAACGGACTGTATCTACAGCTATCGGCTCTCTCAAGTACTCAGGACCAAACACAACAATCACAGCCTTGCAGAACTTATACAGGGACTCTAGGTATGTAGACTCGCTCATACGGACGTACTCATCAATGAGATCACCGGGCACTCCGTATGCAAGCATTCGGATGGCGGCAGTGCATTTCTGATAACAGGAGAAACCAATCTTGCCGACGGCATCCTCTTTGCACTCGAAGTAGTCATCATAGCCGACCACTCCCTCTCTAATACGGTTGAAAACATGCCTACTCATACGGAACCGGCAGCAGAATTTGTGATGTTTGAACAACGGGTTTGTTGTATCAAAGTAGTCCTTCCAGAGAAGGGGATGCCAGCTCTCTCGGTTACGATTCAACGCCGAAAGGTGGCCCGGAATGAAGCCACGAAACAACGGCCGCTGGTTGTTGAGGTGGTGATGGACCAACACGGCAGCCAATATCTCCTCCTCGTCGTCGGACGACGAATCGTCGGAGTCGCAAAGGAAATTCTGGAAAAAGAACTCGTCGGAGTCCATTTTCGTACCTTGGCAAACTTTCGAACAGGTTGCCGGCATCGAAGAAGGAGACGACCGGCGAGGGGAGACGCGGCGCCCACAGACCAGCTAGCTGCCCGGCCGGCGTCCGACGAGTGTGACGGCGTCCGACGAGCGTGCCGGTCGTATGTGGCGGGGCGGCGAGGCGTCTTCTTGATCGCGGGCGGCTGTGCGGTGGGGGAAGCGGTGGCGGGAACTAGTTTGCTCCCCGGCGGCGGCGGGCGCCTGGGGACAGCGGCGGCGTTGCTGGGCGGATGTGGAGGCGGCGGCAGCTGGAAGATCGCCGCAAAAATGGGCAGCGGCGTAGGTGACGGAGAAGGTGCGGGGCGAGGGTTGCTTGTTGGCCGGGGGAAGGAAGGCCAATGTGCCACAGACCAGCGGGCCCGGGGACAGGAGTAGGCGACCGCGCGCGCAGCCGTCGCGTGTCCGTGCCGACGCAAATCAGGCTCATAAATGGACCGGGAATGGGTCGTCCGCGAACGAAAAACGAACGCGCGTTCATTTGGGTCGCCCGCGGACGAAAAACGGACGCGCGTCCGTTTGGGTCAACACGTTGGACCGCCTTATCCGTGCTGATCCAGAGGACGGCCACGGATAAAATGAATCGCCCCATTAAAATTGCTCTTAATAAGCACTTTGCTTAACCTAAGTCTTGCGGCTAACAGCTACGGGCCGACCGATTCGCGTGATGCCCATTCATGGGCGCCTAACTAGGTTACTTAAAAATATATAGTACTCCGTCTTTTTTTTTTGCGAAATATATAGTACTCCCTCACTCTTTAAAAGAAATTCCTAAAAAAATTGTCTCAAGTCAAACGATGCAATGTTTGATATTAACAACTATAATATCACCCGGCAAAAGAAAAACTATAATATCAGGTTATATCACTAAATACACAATTAACTCGAAATAATACATAATAAAATATATTTATATACTGTATGCATTTGGTATTGTAGTTGTTGGTAGCTTTTTCTACACAGATTTGATTAAACTTTGCACTATTTTACTTGAGATAAAAGTTATACTAACATCTTTTTGAAGATGGAGGGAGTACGTGATTTGATCTGGTGAACGTCTTTTGATTCCGTGTTAACTCAGTGCGCATCGCGCTTTCTCACGGCTTGGAAGTCACGTCGCCGAAGCTCTAGCTTAGTTACATGGCCGAGATTGACTTGTCATTCTCTCTGGATTATCAAGTACTAGAACAAACCTAACAAACCACTCGAGGGTCAAGGCGAAAGGGTAGGTGGCCTCTTAATTACCAGCGCAACAAAAAGTAGCGATTTACATGTCATTTTCTCCGAATTATCCAGTAGTGCTAAATTAATTAACCCCTGAAAATGAGAGGTTAGGTGGCCTCAAGCCTCTTACCGGCGCTACAAAAAATACTAAAGATTGAAAAAACATATTATATTGTTGGACGGAGGGAGTAGCTGGTAGCCTAAGTACACGTGCCAATGATGCTAATCTGCAACCCCCCTTCACATCACGGTCTTTCCATGAAGCCTCGCCTCTCGCCAGCATAGCTAGCTAAGACCTCTTTCAATGGATAAGTGCTTAAATGAGATGCTAAGCGCATTAAATATTTTAGCAATTATAGTTCACAATGCATAGATGCTTAACTTGTTGTTGCTAAGCTCCCTTCATTTAATAATTTAGCTACTAAACTCTTTCATGCATTGGTGAGCTTGCTTTATTTAAATATTTTGCCTAGGTTCACGCGTTTGGCATTGGTTTTTTTTGGGGTTATCAAATCAATCTCTTTCCTATTAATTGTCTTGCCACATTACATTTTTCGTCTACATGGCATGCTTAGCACCTGTATAAGGTGGAGCATTGGGAGAGCCTAATAGCCATGCATTGCATATGCCACCAGGTTCCGAGGTAGGAAAAGTAGCAGAGTGATCTACTGGGCTTCCATACGTGATCCATGATATCAACATGGCTTTTCATGTCGCTTGGTTTGATTAGCCTGGTTAAATCAACGATTGCAAACGGCCGTAGGATTCGGACGCCTTGTCCCTCGAGTGTATCAATAGGCCACAGCTAGCCAACCATCCTTCCATTGAGCAGCGAGTTAACTAGCTAGCCAACTTTAGATGATATATTTTCTAGTGATATAAATATTAGGATGTACTATTACTTATATTATATTGATTATAATTGACAATCCAGGGATGTGCACAGACCTTATAAAACCGAAAAGGAGGTACTACTTCCTCCAGTTCGATTTATAAGTTGGACATGTATTTTAGGAGATCTATTTTTATAGAAAACATGTATTATATTCTAAAAACAATATATTTACATTCATTGTCAAATGTAGTTTCTAATCATATAATTTTGGTGGTATTATTATACTTCCTCAATGTCATAATAAGTGTCACTCAAATGTATGTATTTAGCACGGAGGGACTACATGTTTTATTAATCAAATCAAAGACTGAAAACCCATACTTGATTTATAAACCCAACCGAGGGAGTATTTTTGTTTTCCGTTGCCGCTCGTGTCTGCGTGTTGAGAGCACAAGCGGGCCCATGAAAGGAGTCATGTTTCTTGTAACAGGGACAGAGAAAACTAACGTGACGCCGCTGGTAGACTTTGCATGTTGTCCAAAGTGTCAAGTGCCAACTCTTCTCCCATGTCAATTTCGTCCAACCATGTAGCAACAACTTTGCTTTAGCACGTAGCAGTAACATTTTAATGTTCAAAATCACTGGTTAATGTTTAACTGGACATTCGAAGAAAAAAAATGCTTAACTGTACGACGTGATGCTTCTAGGCGGCCTTATTGTCAAGTCCAGATTATTCAACATCTTGATGTTTTTAGCTCCCATTCAGTCTTCAGGATTGGATCAAATGAAAACAAATTTAACTTGAAGTTTTGCATGAAATTCAAAGCGAGGCTTGGCGGGACCTAACAGCCGCAAAGACATTTCCTTCGTCTTCGCAAGACCTGGTGGCCGCAACACCCTAACTCACCTTCCCCCACCTCGTCGTCACGGAAGGACACCATAGGGCGAAGCATGTGCGGCCGACGGTGCCGGCGGGGTGTCTACTCGCGGCGGAGGGGCACTTGTGGGCGTGAGGCATAGGTGGTTCAACCGTAACGACGCGATCTGGGGCGGGAATCCTTGAAGGTTGTAGCGGACCTTTGGAGCTCGATGGGAGGCCTCTAACGACATCAGAGACGACCGTAGGTATGATCTCAGTAATGTCCCATTCAGATCCGAGCAGCCAGTGGCGGTGCAGCTGAGGCATGTGTTGTGCCATTGGTGGTGGTTCATGTGATGTCAGACTGTGGTTGGGTGTCGAATAGCCTCCTCCACTACTTGAATCCGGCCTGGGGCGATGCCCTCCATGTGGGTGATGCCATCTGGTTGCGGTATTTCAACTTTAGACTTGGCCATGGTGGCACCGGCCGGCCACTTGTGCTGCGGATTATGGTGGCCATCGCAGGGTCTTCATGAGGGTTCTTCTGCCCAAGACCGGTGGTTGTTGTTTGTGGCTCAAACTGGTAAGGTTGCGGGATGTAGCCGGAAGACTCTTTTGTTGGTTTTTGTAGCTCTCACTCCACCCATTTGGCCTTCAGCGGTAAGAAGATGCATCTATCGATGATGGCTTGACACTAAGGATATGTTTGTGCAATGATGACAGTGAAATTTCCAGCCTAGCGCATGTACTTCTAGGATCACGGAAAGCAGTGCTGACAGCACAAGATTGACTTTAATTTGGTGGTGCTTCTCGGCTACACGGCCTCGAGCTCCAGGGAGAAAATCCTGGGTCCGGGCCGAGTTAGTTATTCCTGGCAGTAGTGATGCTTTTCTGTCATTACCATATTGATGGCATTGCTCAAATTTGTTCTTCACGGTCAAAACCTATAATCTCATCTTTGGTAGTTGGCTCCGGTGACGGCGGCACTCAAACATCGTTCCTTTCTAAAGATGTTGTTGTTGAAGAACCCTTTTCGTTGTCCTTATGGTGTCAAGAGATGGTTGGTGTGGATAGTAGTTGATATTCGATCACGGTTTTTATCTTTTTTTTATTTGTCTTGCTTAGACATAACTTTGATCTTGTATGCTTTGCTTATGTGTTTTATTTTTGTGTCTGTTAGTATCGGTTGTGTGCATTCTAATGTTGCTTTTGAATGAATAAAATCAACCATTAGATGTAAAATCTAGGAGTTTTCATCTCATAAATGAAATCCCACATGTGAATGGTGTATTTGCATTTGAATGGATTAAATAATTTGGCCAATCTGTCAGATAGACGCCGGGTGGCCCGGGCCTTGCATGCGAGTTACTTAGGCCTTCCACTATGTAGGCCAAAAGCGGTGCTAAATTTGTTTTTTTGGGTATTTGGCACCGATGCCCTACATTGCTCAAGCGATACCAAACAAAAATTTCTGGACACTGGAGCACCTACTTGCTTCGATGCCAAATCCTTCCATGCAATAAAGTAAACCATGTCAGCCCATGCAACAGCCAGGAAGGGACGCTGGCAGTGGGGTGGCCAAGGCTGATTTATACTAGTTTATATGAGTGGGCTTGAGTTCCAATCGATGCCAGATTCTTCGACATTGTGTGATCGGTGCTAAATTATTTTCATCTGACATCTATGTGTATGTGGCATACTTTTCAGAGTTTTGGCACCGGATACATAGTGGAAGGCCTTAGTGGGTGTTTGTTTCCAAGGACTTTTTTGTGTAGGGACTAGAAAAAGTCCCTCTTAGAGACTTTTTTACCAAACGGGAGGGACTTTTTAGGGACTAAACTAGGCATTTGGGACTTTTCCAACAATGCCCCTCTATGCATTCAATGGCCCGCCACCCCATGGTGTTGTTTGATTGTTATTTTTCTATATACTAGGGGCAACATGGTCATTTAATAACCTCTAGGAAGGGACTAGGGACGGCTTCTTAGCCCACTTTTTATTCTGTTGATTTTTTCTTGCGATGGTAAAACTTCCAATCTATTCATTAACTATTAATATAATATAAAAAACATCAGAAGTAAAAAATCATATCCAGGTCCGTAGACCATTTGACAACGACTACAAGCGCTGAAGCGAGCCGAACGCGTGTCGCCGTCATCGCCCCTCCCTCTTTGGAGTCGGACAAACCTTGTTATAGTAGTTAGTCCGAAAGTCGTCGTATATTCCGTTGAATTTATGCAACACTGGACACAAAATCTATCTGAAATTCCCGTTGGTCCCGTTGAATTTTCAACTGATAACTTTCAATACCAATCGTTTTAGTTACACCCATCGTTTTGACATTTTTCCTTGTGAGAAACCATTGTTCGATTTATTGGTTGCTACTTTGAGAGCATTTCAACGATCCAGTTGCATCGCGAAGTCGACCAAGAAATCTAGGAGTACTTTCTGCACGAATGTTTCTTTTCCTTTGCACAAATCTTATCTTGAAACCCTGCGGTCATGTCTATCGTTATGATTAATTACTAATATTTGACCAGGTTAAATGTCAGAATTAACCAGCAAGCTGGAAATGTTCCGCCGTATAAACATGATGGTTTGGGCTTGTGGACATAGTGCATCATAAGTCAAGGCTGCTGAAGTACCGAGAAGACGATTTTTTGTCTAAAAAGACCATTTGTCCAATGTAGTTGACAAAAAAATCATCTCTCAGACGAATTGATAAAAAAGACTGCCTGCTCCGTGGCGGCAGACGCGCTAGCCAACACGTGGCGCCTGCCGCCACGAGGGGAGGCGGCAGCGCCTGCCGCCACAGGCCCAGACGGCAGCTGCCGTGAAACAGAAATCCGTGCCCAGCAGCGAGCGCGACAGAACAGAATGGGCCATGGGGTCTGGCTCACAGCCCACGTGGAGGCTGCCGCCAGTCCACCAAGCGGCCTGTACTGTTTTCCCTAAATATTTTAACCCTGCTGGGCCGCTGGATCCCTCTACATAATTTCATCCCTTATCATGTCATGCTTTCCACGTATGTGCAGGCTTCAGCTCAAAATAAATAAATATCTGCAGGTCATTTTTCAGCAACAAATCTCAGCAGCTATGCTCACGTTCCTGACACAGCCCAGCTTCAACTATGCTCGCGCTTGGCCGTTGTGCACTCCAGCCGCCTCATATAGAATTCAAACATATGGGAAAACAGTGCATGCCGCCTGATGGAGTGGTGGCAGCTTCCACGTCGGCTGAGAGCTGGGTCCCACGGCCAACTCTGTTCCCGCTGGGCGTTGTTTTCTGTTTCACGGCAGCTGTCGCCTGGGCTTGTGGCGGCAGGGGCTGCCGCCTCCGCATGTGGCGGCAGGCGCCACGTGTCGGCTGGCGCGTCTGCCGCCACGGTCCAGCTGGTCTCTTCTGCTAATTTGATTCAGGGGTAGTCTTTTCTGTCAATTGCATTAGGCATGTGGGTTTTTTGGACAAAAGTTCCCGAGAAGACGTATCCGAGTCAAATACTACGCCTTGCCTGCAGCATGGAACTTCCTCCGCCGTGCGGTATCGGCTACCCAATGAAGCATCGTCGTCAGACTGTGACCGATGCTGGGTTGGTAGAGCTCGGTGGACAGTCTTTGCATAGTACTAGTACTGTTGTAGTTTGAAGGAATAGATTTATTTCACGTTTCTTAAAGAAAAAAGACACGTTGCATAACCAAAGTTTTGAGAACATCTACAACCGGGAGTACCAAATTCCGGTCCCCAAACGTCCGCGGATGTGCTCGGGCGCGTCCGTAGGTAGTGGCCGGACAATACACACAAAATCGACTCCACAACACGTCAACGGGTGGTGATCGTACAACACAGAATAAGTCGATTTCACAACCGGATACCTCACTTTCAAATTATCAAATCCGTATCATTACATGCAATGTGAAACATAATCTAAGCCGGGCTCTTCCAGCTCCGCCGTGCCTATGTTTGGCAACCGGTTGCGCTCCTCCAAGTGTTGCTCCGGTCGCTGATTAGGTAGAGTAGTTCATGGGATACGTACCAGCTCATGGGACTCAAGTTGCCGCCGTCTCCCATGCCCTACTCTTCCTCGACGGAGCCCGTCGCGTGCACATCGCTGGTGGATATGAGATCGATGATGGATTTGTCATGGGAGGAGTCGACGACGTCCACCACAACGAGGTTGCGGCGCCCGGGGTGGCCATGCACCATACACGGCGCCGAAGAGTGCGACTCCGCCTCGCCAATGTCTGCCGTGAGGGCTTCTGTCGCCTCCTGCTCCCGCTGCCTCGCACGGTGGACACACTATGTCATACTTGCGTCGCATGACACCCATGCGTTCACCTCCGCCTCGGCACGCCGACATGGCGGTTGCGCATCTGCCAGCGTGTTGGGACGCTAGATGGACCGTACTGCCCCCGGCAAGGCACCATCGGCACACTTCATGCCGGATCCAAACACCATTTGAATGGTCGTAATGTATTCCCTGGCGGAAGGAATCCAACCGCTGCCGTCGGGCTGCCTCCTCCCAGGAGTGGCACGACTATCTCCTTCTCGGGGCCGCGTGGAACGAGCTCCGGATCAACGGATCTGAAGGTGTAGGATTCGGGTCCGTTGCCCGCCATGCCGAAGAGGGTGGGAGATCGTCGAACGGGAGATTATGGGCGGAGGCGATTGGAGTGGAGTGAAATTGTAACACCCACGATGCGGCTATATCTCCCACATGTCGGAGCACAACTTAGAGGCATAACCGCATAATAGGCATGTTGCAAGAGGGGTAATCTTTACACATCCCATGTACTGAATATGAAAGGGATAAAAAATTGGCTTACAATCGTGACTTCACACAATACATGAATATATCATTACATCATCCAGAATACAATCAAGGTTCGACTACGGAACCAAATTGTCGTGGAATTGTCACGGCAGATGTCCTAGCAAAAGGACTTAGTCGTAGGGCCATAGCAACTAGGAAGCTTAAAGGGGTTAATCGGGACAAAGGACACGAGAGATTTTATACTAGTTCGGCCCCTTACGATGAAGGTAAAAGCCTATGTCTAGTTGTGTTGGAATTGCTGGGTTTCGATCACCAAGAGGCTAATCCGCCGGCTTGGTTATCGATCTCTTGTTTCTTGCCCTAAGTCGCCACTGGGTCGTCCCCTTATATACAAGGGTTGACGACTGGCGGCCTACGGAGTCCCGGCCGGCTCATAAAGCGTGTCCGGCTCGGTGACTTATTTTACATGTCTTTCCTTACAAGTCTTTCTTTACATACGACGGTTTACAATATTGAGCCTTAAGCCGCCTCTAGGCTTTAGGCCTTCTATAAGAATTAATAAACTATCGCCTTGAATGTTTATTGGGCTTCCTTTGTGACCCGTCATTGGGACTGACCCGGCCCCTTCTGGGCGGGTCATAACTGATAGCTATATCCCCAACATTAGGCCCCATGTTGACTTTCAACTTTGTTCTTTGTCAATCTTCAATACTTAGAAAAAATCCATCTTCCTTTCTTCGCAGAAATTTTTATAACCCCCCATGACGTCATTTCTTGAAAACACAAAAAACCATGATGCTGTCATCTCTCAACGGATCTTTATTCTTTAATGCCTTCCGAGAATCGAGGCATCCGTTTAGTTGGATAATCATTATTCGGGTCTCCTCGATTTTCGCACCCGCCTATTCGCTTATCCCCTTATAAATAGGCACGTCCCGGTCTTCTCATTCTTCTCTCTTCTTTGTCTTCCTCCTCTCGCAACCTTCGTTGCTGCTCGAGCTCCGCCGCCGCCAGAGAACACCTCACCTCCGTCGACTTCGGCCGCTGCATCGACCGGAATTAGTCCAGAAAAACGGCGGCGACCTTTCGCGGAAGATCTGTGGCTGTAAGCGTTTCCCTTCTTGCTCCTCAGATCTGCATTAGGGCTTTCTAGGTTTCTGCATGTTCTTCGTAGTTCATCGCAGTTTTCTCCATAGTTCTTCCCCTGCAGCCTCTTATTGATCCCAAAAGAGATATATGCTTGCGCGGTAGTTGTTTTGTGCCTACTCTTGACACTAGTAGATCCCTTTTCCCAGTATAAAGGCCTCATTAGAACTCTCAAACTCATCTGCGCTAAACTTTTAGGTCTAGAATTTTTTCCATTTTGAATAGCCATTTGATCTGGAATAATATCAAGCAATTTAGAAAACTTGTTTGTCTCAACACTTAGCCAAATCTGCTTTCTCAAATATCTGTAGTCATGGCGGCTTATTGCGCCGGCTTACTTTTCCTTATATGACATTAACCGTTACTTAAGCCACCATTACTCCCATGTACCGTCATCACTTAATTGCACCATTATCATTGAATTAAGCCGACATGTTGCTTTCTTTTCAGTTTGTCTTTTGAACATCATGCCGTCCAAAGCACCGACTGTCTGCAACTGGGTTCCCTCAACAGTTACTGAGGACAATCTGAAGGAATTATTTACCATAGGTTTTTTTGCCAGGAAAGAATGTTATGTCTTATCGTTCACCTGACCCGGACGAGGAACGGCCCAATCCAAAAGATGGTGAAGTTGTCGTCTTTTCTGATCACATGAACCGTGGCTTTTCCCCACCCGACTCAAAGTTCTTCAGAAATGTCCTCCATTTTTTCAAACTCCACCCTCAAGACATCGGGCCTAATTCCATATCCAATATCTGCAACTTCCAAGTTCTCTGCGAGGTGTACCTCCAAGAAGAACCGACTGTGGAACTCTTTAGAGAGTATTTTTATCTGAACCGCCAGAACGAGTGCACCAATGGCCCTAGCTTGGAACTTGGAGGTATCTCAATTCAGCGTCGACAGGGCGCCGTCTTCCCCCTAATAGTCTTTCCAAGTCATCCCAAGGACTAGAATCAGACTTGGTTCTATTGTCAAGACACTTCACCAGCAAATGAGAATCCACTGTCGGGTTATTGCACAGAGCGTCTTGACTCCAAGTTTGCACGCCCTTACAAACTCACTTCCGCCGAACGCAAGAAGCTGATACCATCCATTAAAAGGATTAATGCTTTATTGGGGAATGTCTTAACCGGAGTTGAGTTGACCCATTGCCGGGTTGCGTGGCGGGTCATCCCTCTAAGCCGCCGATCAAAATTGATGTATGAATATGGTGGAGGCCCAGATGACTCTCTTTGTCACAGCTCCGTTCAATTAACTGAAGAAGATATTGTTTCAATGTCAACTCTTCTAGTGAACGGCAAATACGAAGACTGCAGTAAAGTCGGGTTAAACCCCTTCTACAAGCTTAACCCGGTGCCAGAGGTAAAGAACCTCTGCTCTCTTCCTCTTTGTATTTTTCTTCAACTGTTTTAAATACCTGCAGAACCTTTCATCTTGCTTATTTGTTTATAGGCCAAATCTGATATCTGGAAAGCCAAGTACGACCATGAAGCCGCCAAGAAAGCTAGAGCCGCTGCCATAACCGCCAAGAAGACGACCCGGAGATCTAAGAAGAAGAAGAAAAGCACCGCTGAGGATCTGTTGAGACTTGATGATGATACTTCTGAGTCGGAGGTAGCCCTCGACTCCCTTGGCCAGCTTTTTAATAATCTTATTAACATTGATCATTGCCAGGACGACACGGGGGCCAGTCAGGCCGTAGAAGAAGAGGTAACTATTTCCTCCGACTCAGCCCATTTGCCAAGACAGAAACTTCGAGTCGTAACCCGGAAAGTAAGATTTTCACACCCTTTGGCTTATCTGGACCCTCATTTTCTTTTGAAAAAGCAGCAACATGAGAGCCGCCGTCAGGCCCGGAACGACGATGAACCGCCTTCTGTTCTACAACAGCCTCCTAAAAAACGCCCGAATGAGGTTTATTTCTTCATCTTTTACTTTTCATTAATGGATCTTCTCCCTTGCATTACTAACTTTATTTTTATCTTTGCAGGAGGTGTCTCGCTCTTCTGGCGACACATCTCAAACTCAATTCCCGGCCTTTAAGACTGCCCCCGTGTAAGGAAGAAAACCATCTTTCCTCCATGTCTTTCAAACTGCTTCATTATACTGACTGTTTCATAACATCTTTCTTAGTGGCCAAGCCAAGCCAAGAAGGCCAAGGTGACTAGGCCGGCGGAAGACTCGTCAGTCCTTGCACCTGAGCCGGCCATGCCGCCTTCTCCCCCTCAAACTGAAGCACCAGAAGACCCGACTGCCAATACTCAATCAGATCCTCCTGAGCCGTCAGCTGATGATACCATCGTTAATCCTTCTGCTACCGGACCATCCAGCTCGGCCAATCCACCATCATCGTCTGTCCAGGACGTTCTGATCACTGGAAGCCACTTTGTTGAGCCGGGGAATCCCACCGTGTTGGCCCGTCACACTGCTAAACAAGAGGCACTGGAGAGACAGAAAGTGTGTTTTGATATTTCTCATTACAGCCATCTGAACGCCAATGACATATTGTCCGGCTATCTCAGCCATGTGCACTCCAGCAGCGAGTCATAAGAAATTGTTTTGGCATACATTAGCCCCCAAGTGTCAAGTGGTTTTGCAGTGCAAAGCACCCGAGACTTGAATCTTGACTCTTGAACTTTAATTTAAACCTTGACACACTTGTGCATGCTTTGTAGAATGCCCTATCTGAATTGGGTTCGCAATTAACTGACGCTAAGACCCGGCTGGCAGATCAGGAGGCAGAAATCAAGGCCGCTGCGCTAAGCTTCAATTAAGTCTTACCGAGACGGAAAAATTGAGAAACAGCTTGACTGCCAAGAAGAAAACCTGGGCTGAAGAGAAAACGCTGCTGACACAACGCGCCGAAAAAGCCGAAGCAGATCTTGAGGAGGTTACTACGGAGCTGACCGGCTTAAAGAACCGGGTGTCTCAAATGGTTTCCGCCATCTTTGGTAAGCCACCTGTACTGATCTATTTCACCTTCTTTTGACTCGGAATATAACCCGCCTGCTGACTCCTCATTTGAAAAATTATGTGCAGGCCCGCGAAGCAAGAACCTGAACCAGGATAACATGACGAAACTGAAGGCGGTCTATACCTTAGTGGAGCAGTTGTACACCGGTGCTCAACGAGCACTTGCTGCTATTTCTCCCGCCAATCAAGGACCCAACCAGCTCAGTGACGTCTTGAAGAAATTGTCAATCTTACCCGCCAGGTTCCAAGAGGTCAAACGATCCTACGCTAGAGCCGGAGCTTTAACTGCTCTGAGCCGTTCCAAGGCTTGGGTGCAAGATTTAGACCCGGTAGATGTAGCTAGGGGGTACCCGACTGTAAAGGAAGACGGGTCTCTCTTCGAGCAAGATGACTTCATGGCTTGCGTGAGGGGAGTTCGACCTTAGGTGGCCATTCTTAGCGATGAAACCAACATTGACAAATACCAGCTGGGTTTTGATTTGGAGAATAAGAAGATGGCGACCCCTTCTTATAAGGTGACAGACCTTATCCCGCCGGCTCGTCAACACATGTTCGCTCCAGAGGTTGATCCGGCTGGCTTGATTGACGATGAATCAGAGTTCGTTGCCATGAACGGCTTTGACTGGTCCAATCCCAGCTTTCAATTGACAGAAGGAGGTGAACCGACGAGGGAAGAATGAGAACCATCTTTGTGGGCTTTTAAAAGCCCTGTAATAGAATTAGCTTTGAAACACTGCAAATTTTTGTCTATGCCATCGTGCGTAAGACGCCGTTTGTGACTCTGTGCTTCCTTATTTCAATATATGCGTCACAGTCATGGTTATCTTTGTAACATTTCCACTCTGTTCCTGTAACAAAAGGAAATACTTGCTTGGCGGTTTAACACAGAACGGGTCAGAAGACCCGGTTCATGACCAAAAGCTTTATCATAGTAGACAAACAGAACTAGACATGAAAATAAACAGGGTTGAGACAACCTTGGATTAACACATAAAGAAAATGTTCATAAACAATAGCCATACCTGTATCTTTGACCTCTAGACCACCGGTTTATACGACCTGGGCGATGAGGCTGACAATCCAGTCCTTTTGAGAAGGCAATGCTTTTGAATGGCTGATGATTCTTATGCCTTGGCGGCTTATTGCCAAATAGTCAAGCCGGCGAAAAAGACCATGCTGATTGTTTAAAATTGAGACAATGAAAACCCAATAAGACAAATGACAGGTGACAAACAATATAAATATCTTTATAACTAAAGGTTGGGGGTTTCTGATTCAAATACGATCAGTAAACCGGACCAAAGGGGTTAAGCTAACATTCGAATACGATCAAATAGCCCTAGTGGCTTTGGCGTTGTGCCGATCAAGAGGGTACCGACAGCTATGTTCTCTTTGGTTCGAATATGACCTATGTTTGAACAGGAAGCCCCCAAATGACCTTGAGAGGTTTTTAACGACCCTGGTTCGAATACGATCCAAGTCGGACCCAAAAGGGATTAAGCTATGATTCGAATACGATCAAGAAGCCCCCTGGTGAGTTTGGCTTTGAGCCGATCAAGAGGGTTACGACAGCTATGTTCTCTTTGGTTCGAATATGACCTATGTTTGAACAGGAATCCACCAAATGATCATAAGGTTTACAGCTAGATTCGAATACGATCATAAGACGGACCAAAAAAGGTGAGACTTCATTCAGATATGATCACCTCCTTAATAGTCATTTTTTAAAAAGAGTAAAGATATATAATCTTTGAAAAAGAAAAGGGCATACATCCTGCTTTATTACTTATCATAATATATACAACGTCAAAGTATGTACATGATGAGAGCTGATGGCTCAGGTGTAGTATGGCCGAAGTTGAGCAATGTTCCACGGCCGGCGGGTCTCCTCCTCCGACTTACGTGAGTCCTTCTGCTCTCGAACGTCAATGAGGTAATATGACCCGTTGTTTAAGTTCTTGCTGACCACAAATGGTCCTTCCCAAGGCGGGGATAGCTTGTGTGCATCTGACAGATCCTGGATGAGCCGGAGCACCAGGTCACCTTCTTGAAAAGTCCTGGACTTAACCCGGCGGCTGTGATAGCGGCGCAGGTCCTGTTGATAAATTGCTGATCGAGCTGCTGCTAAGTCTCTTTTCTCATCTAATAAGTCAAGCGCATCCTGTCTGGCTTGTTCGTTATTAGCTTCAACATAAGCCGCCACACGAGGCGAGTCATGAGGGATGTCAATAGGCAGTACTGCTTCCGCTCCATAAACCATGAAGAATGGTGTATAACCCGTAGATCTGTTTGGGGTGGTGTTAATACTCCACAATACCGAGGGTAACTCCTCTACCCAGCAACTCGGCGTCCGTTGTAAGGGAACCATGAGCCGGGGTTTGAGACCTTTTAACATTTCCTGATTTGCTCTCTCAGCCTGCCCATTAGATTGAGGGTGAGCTACAGAAGAAACATCAAGCCGGATATGCTCACGTTGACAGAACTCCTCCATAGCCCCTTGGGATAAATTAGTGTCATTGTCAGTGATAATGCTGTGTGGAAAACCAAAGTGAAAGATCACCTTTTTCATGAACTGAACCGTTGTGGCTGCATCACACTTACCCACCGGCTCTGCCTGAACCCACTTTGTGAATTTGTCAACTGCTACTAAAAGATGTGTCTTTTTATCCTTAGACCTTTTGAAAGGTCCAACCATGTCAAGCCCCCAGACCGCAAATGGCCAGGTGATTGGAATCATCCGCAACTCTTGAGCCGGTACATATGCTCGTCGTGTAAATTTTTGACATCCATCACACCTACTGACCAGATCCTCTGCATCAGTGTGAGCCGTCAACCAATAAAAACCATGACGAAAAGCTTTGGCCACAAGAGACTTTGACCCAGCGTAATGACCACAATCCCCTTCATGGATTTCACGAAGTATCTCTTGACCTTCTTCAGGAGAAACACACCGCTGAAACGCTCCAGAGACGCTGCGATGGTATAACTCTCTATCAGAAATCGTCATTGACTTGGACTGCCGGGTTATCTACCGGGCCAGGGTCTCATCTTCTGGCAACTCTCCCCGGGTCATGTAAGCCAAGAACGGTACTGTCCAATCTGGATGACGTGAAGAGCCGCCACCAACTGTGCCTCCGGGTCAGGAACAGCCAAATCTTCCTCTGTAGGTAACTTAACAGACGGGTTATGCAAAACATCCAAAAAAGTGTTAGGTGGCACCAGTTTACGCTGAGACCCCAACTAGCTTAGAGCGTCTGCCGCTTCATTCTTCCTATGGTCAATGTGTTCCACCTGATAACCTTTAAAGTGTCCTGCAACATCATCGACTTCACGGCGATAAGCTGCCATGAGAGGGTCCTTGGAATCCCACTTGCCTGACACCTGTTGAGCCACCAAATCTGAATCTCCAAGACACCGGACCCGGCTCAGGCTCATCTCTTTGGCCATTCGAAGACCATGGAGCAAAGCTTCATACTCTGGTGCGTTGTTAGTACAAGGAAACATCAGTCATAGCGCATAACGAAACTTGCCACCGCGAGGGGAAGTTAAAACAACTCCAGCCCCCGAGCCTTCCAATTGTCTGAACCCATCAAAGTGAATCGTCCAATACGTGTTGTCTGGTTTCTCTTCTGGCATCTGCAGTTCTGTCCAATCATTAATAAAGTCAACCAACGCTTGAGATTTGATCATAGTACGGGGTACATATCTCAACCCATGAGACCCAAGTTCAATGGCCCACTTGGCGACTCGTCCAGTGGCTTCTCTATTTTGAATGATGTCTCCCAACGGAGCGGAGCTAACCACAGTGATTGGGTGACCCTGAAAGTAATGTTTGAGCTTTCGTCTTGCCATGAACACCCAGAAGGAAATATGCCCTAGAGGCAATAATAAAGTTATTATTTATTTCCATATATCATGATAAATGTTTATTATTCATGCTAGAATTGTATTATCCGGAAACATAATAATTGTGTGAATACATAGACAAACTAAACGTCACTAGTGTGCCTCTACTTGACTAGCTCGTTAATCGAAGATGGTTATGTTTCCTAACCATAGACATGTGTTGTCATTTGATTAACGGGATCACATCATTAGGAGAATGATGTGATTGACATGACCCATTCCATTAGCTTAGCACCCGATCGTTTAGTATATTGCTATTGCTTTCTTCATGACTTATACATGTTCCTATGACTATGAGATTATGCAACTCCCGTTTCCCGGAGGAACACTTTGTGTGCTACCAAACGTCACAACATAACTGGGTGATTATAAAGGAGCTCTACAGGTGTCTCCAAAGGTACATGTTGGGTTGGCGTATTTCGAGATTAGGATTTGTCACTCCGATTGTCGGAGAGGTATCTCTGGGCCCTCTCGGTAATGCACATCACATAAGCCTTGCAAGCATTGCAACTAATGAGTTAGTTGCGAGATGATGTATCACGAAACGAGTAAAGAGACTTGCCGGTAACGAGATTGAACTACGTATTGAGATACCGACGATCGAATCTCGGGCAAGTAACATACCGATGACAAAGGGAACAACGTATGTTGTTATGCGGTCTGACCGATAAAGATCTTCGTAGAATATGTGGGAGCCAATATGAGCATCCAGGTTCCGCTATTGGTTATTGATCGGAGACGTGTCTCGGTCATGTCTACATAGTTCTCGAACCCTAGGGTCCGCATGCTTAAGGTTTCGATGACAGTTATATTATGAGTTCATATATTTTGATGTACCGAAGTTTGTTCGGAGTCCCGGATGTGATCCCGGACATGACGAGGAGTCTCGAAATGGTCAAGACATAAAGATTGATATATTGGACAGCTATATTCGGACACCGGAAGTGTTCCGGATGATTTCGGAGAAAACCGGAGTGCCGGAGGGTTACCGGAACCCCCCCGGGAGAAGTAATGGGCTTTATGGGCCCTAGTAGAGAGAGAGAGAGGGGCGGCCAGGGTGGGCCGCGCGCCCCCTCTAAAGGAAATATGCCCTAGAGGCAATAATAAAGTAATTATTTATTTCCTTATATCATGATAAATGTTTATTATTCATGCTAGAATTGTACTAACCGGAAACATAATACTTGTGTGAATACATAGACAAACTAAACGTCACTAGTATGCCTCTACTTGACTAGCTCGTTAATCGAAGATGGTTATGTTTCCTAACCATAGACATGTGTTGTCATTTGATTAACGGGATCACAACATTAGGAGAATGATGTGATTGACATGACCCATTCCATTAGCTTAGCACCCGATCGTTTAGTATGTTGCTATTGCTTTCTTCATGACTTATACATGTTCCTATGACTATGAGATTATGCAACTCCCGTTTGACAGAGGAACACTTTGTGTGCTACCAAACGTCACAACGTAACTGGGTGATTATAAAGGAGCTCTACAGGTGTCTCCAAAGGTACATGTTGGGTTGGCGTATTTCGAGATTAGGATTTGTCACTCCGATTGTCGGAGAGGTATCTCTGGGCCCTCTCGGTAATGCACATCACATAAGCCTTGCAAGCATTGCAACTAATGAGTTAGTTGTGAGATGATGTATTACGGAACGAGTAAAGAGACTTGCGGGTAACGAGATTGAACTAGGTATTAAGATACCGACGATCGAATCTCGGGCAAGTAACATACCGATGACAAAGGAAACAACATATGTTGTTATGCGGTCTGACCGATAAAAGATCTGCGTAGAATATGTAGGAGCCAATATGAGCATCCAGATTCCGCTAATGGTTATTGACCGGAGACGTGTCTCGGTCATGTCTACATTGTTCTCGAACCCGTAGGTTCCGCACGCTTAAAGTTACGATGACAGTTTCATTAGGAGTTTATATATTTTGATGTACCGAAGTTTGTTCGGAGTCCCTGATGTGATCGGAGACATGACGAGGAGTCTCGAAATGGTCGAGACATGAAGATTGATATATTGGAAGCCTATGTTTGGACATCGGAAGTGTTCCGGGTGAAATCGGCATTTTACCGGAGTACTTGGAGGTTACCGGAACCCCCCGGTAACTTAATGGGCCTTAATGGGCCTAGTGGAGGAAGAGGAGAGGAGGCCTAGGGGCTGCCGCGCGCCCCTCCCTCCCAAGTCCGAATTGGACAAGGAGGGGCGGCGGCGCCCCCCCTTTCCTTTCCCCCCTCTCCTCCTTCGCCCCAAGTCCTAATCCAACTAGGGAAAGGGGGGAGTCCTACTCCCGGTAGGAGTAGGACTCCTCCTACGCGCCTCCTGCTAGGGCCGGCCGCACCCCCCCTTGCTCCTTTATATACGGGGGCAGGGGGGCACCTCTAGACACACAAGTTGATCCTCGTGATCGTTTTCTTAGTCGTGTGCGGTGCCCCCCTCCACCATGCTCCTCGATAATATTGTAGCGGTGCTAAATTCGGAAACTTTCTAGAGAAGGAGTTTCTCTCGAAAGAAGTGAGTGGGAGGAAAGTAGAACTTGATGAGGTAACTGTACCTGCTCCCTTATTGGAAAGTAGTACATCACAGAAATCGGTTTCTGTGACACCTACACCAATTAGTGAGGAAGCTAATGATGATGATCATGAAACTTCAGAACAAGATACTACTGAATCTCGTAGATCAACCAGAGTAAGATCCGCACCAGAGTGGTACGGTAATCCTGTTCTGGAAGTCATGCTACTAGATCATGATGAACCTACGAACTATGGAGAAGCAATGGTGAGCCCAGATTCCGCAAAATGGCTTGAAGCCATGAAATCTGAGATGGGAGCCATGAAATCCTGTCCAAATCATGTTAGCAATTGCCGCATTTTATGATTATGAAATTTGGTAGATGGATGTCAAAAATGCATTCCTGAATGGATTTCTAGAAGAAGAGTTGTATATGATGCAGCCGGAAGGTTTTGTCGATCCAAAGGGAGCTAACAAAGTATGCAAGCTCCAGCGATCCATTTATGGACTGGTGCAAGCCTCTCGGAGTTGGAATAAATGCTTTGATAGTGTGATCAAAGCATTTGGTTTTGTACAAACTTTTGGAGAAGCTTGTATTTACAAAAAGGTGAGTGGGAGCTCTGTAGCATTTCTGATATTATATGTAGATGACATATTACTAATCGGAAATGATATAGAATTTCTGGATAGCATAAAGGGATACTTGAATAAGAGTTTTTCAATGAAAGACATCGGTGAAGCTGCTTACATATTGGGCATTAAGATCTATAGAGATAGATCAAGACGCTTAATTGGACTTTCACAAAGCACATACCTTGACAAAATTCTGAAGAAGTTCAAAATGGATCAAGCAAAGAAAGGATTCGTGCCTGTGTTACAAGGTGTGAAATTGAGTAAGACTCAATGCCCGACCACTGCAGAAGATAGAGAGAGAATGAAAGATGTTCCCTATGCTTCAGCCATAGGCTCTATCATGTATGCAATGCTGTGTACCAGACCTGATGTATGTCTTGCTATAAGTCTAGCAGGGAGGTACCAAAGTAATCCAGGAGTGGATCACTGGACAGCGGTCAAGAACATCCTGAAATACCTAAAAAGGACTAAGGATATGTTTCTCGTATATGGAGGTGACAAAGAGCTCATCGTAAATGGTTACGTTGATGCAAGCTTTGACACTGATCCGGACGATTCTAAATCGCAAACCGGATACGTGTTTACATTAAACGGTGGAGCTGTCAGTTGGTGCAGTTCTAATCAAAGCGTTGTGGCGGGATCTACATGTGAAGCGGAGTACATAGCTGCTTCGGAAGCAGCAGACGAAGGAGTCTGGATGAAGGAGTTCATATCCGATCTAGGTGTCATACCTAGTGCATCGGGTCCAATGAAAATCTTTTGTGACAATACTGGTGCAATTGCGTTGGCAAAGAAATCCAGATTTCACAAGAGAACCAAGCACATCAAGAGATGCTTCAATTCCATCCGGGATCTAGTCCAGGTGGGAGACATAGAGATTTGCAAGATACATACGGATCTAAATGTAGCAGACCCGTTGACTAAGCCTCTTCCACGAGCAAAACATGATCAACACCAAAGCTCCAAGGGTGTTAGAATCATTACTGTGTAATCAAGATTATTGACTCTAGTGCAAGTGGGAGACTGAAGGAAATATGCCCTAGAGGCAATAATAAAGTTATTATTTATTTCCTTATATCATGATAAATGTTTATTATTCATGCTAGAATTGTATTAACCGGAAACATAATACTTGTGTGAATACATAGACAAACTAAACGTCACTAGTATGCCTCTACTTGACTAGCTCGTTAATCGAAGATGGTTATGTTTCCTAACCATGGACATGTGTTGTCATTTGATTAACGGGATCACATCATTAGGAGAATGATGTGATTGACATGACCCATTCCATTAGCTTAGCACCCGATCGTTTAGTATGTTGCTATTGCTTTCTTCATGACTTATACATGTTCCTATGACTATGAGATTATGCAACTCCCGTTTGCCAGAGGAACACTTTGTGTGCTACCAAACGTCACAACGTAACTGGGTGATTATAAAGGAGCTCTACAGGTGTATCCAAAGGTACATGTTGGGTTGGCGTATTTCGAGATTAGGATTTGTCACTCCGATTGTCGGAGAGGTATCTCTGGGCCCTCTCGGTAATGCACATCACATAAGCCTTGCAAGCATTGCAACTAATGAGTTAGTTGTGAGATGATGTATTACGGAACGAGTAAAGAGACTTGCCGGCAACGAGATTGAACTAGGTATTAAGATACCGACGATCAAATCTCGGGCAAGTAACATACCGATGACAAAGGGAACAACGTATGTTGTTATGCGGTCTGACCGATAAAGATCTTCGTAGAATATGTAGGAGCCAATATGAGCATCCAGGTTCCGCTATTGGTTATTGACCGGAGACGTGTCTCGGTCATATCTACATTGTTCTCGAACCCATAGGGTCCGCACACTTAAAGTTACGATGACAGTTTCATTATGAGTTTATATATTTTGATGTACCGAAGTTTGTTCGGAGTCCCGGATGTGATCACAGACATGACGAAGAGTCTCGAAATGGTCGAGACATGAAGATTGATATATTGGAAGCCTATGTTTGGACATCGGAAGTGTTCCGGGTGAAATCGGCATTTTACCGGAGTACCGGGAGGTTACCGGAACCCCCCGGTAACCTAATGGGCCTTAATGGGCCTAGTGGAGGAAGAGGAGAGGAGGCCTAGGGGCTGCCGCGCGCCCCTCCCCCCCAAGTCCGAATTGGACAAGGAGGGGGGGCGCCGCCCCCCCTTTCCTTTCCCCCTCTCCTCCTTCCCCCCCAAGTCCTAATCCAACTAGGGAAAGGGGGGGAGTCCTACTCCCGGTAGGAGTAGGACTCCTCCTGCGCGCCTCCTCCTAGGGCCGGCCGCACCCCCCCTTGCTCCTTTATATATGGGGGCATGGGGGCACCTCCAGACACACAAGTTGATCGTCGTGATCGTTTTCTTAGCCGTGTGCGGTGCCCCCCTCCACCATACTCCTCGATAATATTGTAGCGGTGCTTAGGCGAAGCCCTGCGACAGTAGAACATCAAGATCGTTACCACGCCGGCGTGCTAACGGAACTCTTCCCCGGCACTTTGCTGGATCAGAGTTCGGGGATCGTCATCGAGCTGAACGTGTGCTAGAACTCGGAGGTGCCGTAGTTTCGGTGCTTGATCGGTCGGGCCGTGAAGATGTACGACTACATCAACCGCGTTGTCATAACACTTCCGCTTCTGGTCTACGAGGGTACGTAGACAACACTCTCCCCTCTCGTTGCTATGCATCACCATGATCTTGCGTGTGCGTAGGAATTTTTTTGAAATTACTATGTTCCCCAACACCCTCCCCCTCTGGTCCTACTCCTACTAGGAGGAGGACTCGTCCTCCTTGGCGCGCCCACAAGGGCCGGCTGGCCTCCCCCTTGCTCCTTTATATACGGGGGCAGGGGTCACCTCTAGACACACAAGTTGATCTTTGTGATCGTTCTCTTAGCCGTGTGCGGTGCCCCCTCCACCATACTCCTCGATAATATTGTAGCGGTGCTTAGGCGAAGCCCTGCGACGGTAGAACATCAAGATCGTCACCACGCTGTCGTGCTGACGGAACTCTTCCCCGACACTTTGCTGGATCGGAGTCCGGGGATCGTCATCGAGCTGAACGTGTGCTAGAACTCGAAGGTGCCGTAATTTCGGTGCTTGATCGGTCGGGCCATGAAGACGTACGACTACATCAACTGTGTTGTCATAATGCTTCCGCTGTCGGTCTACGAGGGTACGTAGACAACACTCTCCCCTCTCGTTGCTATGCATCACCATGATCTTGCGTGTGCGTAGGAATTTTTTGAAATTACTACGTTCCCCAACACACCCCATATACGAGTTTCTGCCAATGTGGATATCTTTGTCTAGACTCAATCAACACCTCACTGGCATAGTAAACCGGTCGTTGGACCGGATGTTCCTTGCCAGCCTCCTTGCGTTCCACCATAATTGCCACACTAACAGCTCGTGAGTTAGCGGCTACATATAACAATAGTGACTCTTTCTCAACCAGAGCAGCAAGAACCGGCAGCTCAGCAAGTTATTTCTTCAGATCCTCAAAGGCAGAGTTTGCAGCGTCGCTCCAAATGAATTATCCGTCTTTTTCATCATCTGATACAAAGGCATCGCCTTCTCCCCTAACCGGCTTATGAATCGGCTCAAAGCAGCAATGCGACCCGCCAGCCGTTGAACGTCATTGATGCACACCGGTTTGGCCAGGGAGGTGGTCGCCTTAATTTTCTCCGGGTTAGCTTCAATACCTCTATTAGATACCAAAAAACCCAAGAGTTTGCCAGCGAGGACTCCAAAAACACACTTAGCCGGGTTAAGCATCATCTTGTAGACCCGGAGGTTATCAAAGGTCTCCTTCAGATCTATTACTAAGGTTTCCTCTTTTCTAGACTTCACCACTATATCATCCACATAAGCGTGAACATTGCGCCCAATCTGATCATGAAGGCAATTCTGCATACACCGTTGATAAGTCGCCTGGGCACTCTTAAGCCCAAAAGGCATAGACACATAGCAGAAGGCTCCAAATGGAGTGATGAAGGATGTCTTTTCCTGGTCCTTAACTGCCATTTTGATCTGATGATAACCTGAATAAGCATCCAGAAAACTCAAACGCGCGCAACCCACCGTAGCATCAATGATCTGATCAATACGAGGAGAGCAAAAGGGTCAGCTGGACAAGCTTTGTTTAAATCGGTGTAATCCACACACATACGCCAGGTCCCGTTCTTCTTGAGTACAAGCACCGGGTTGGCCAACCACTCTGGGTGAAAAACTTCCACAATGAACCCGGCTGCCAAGAGCCGGGCCAGCTCTTCTCCAATGGCCTTGCACCTTTCCTCGTTAAACCGCTGGAGGAACTGTCTGACCGGTTTAAATGTCGGATCAATATTGATAATGTGCTCAGCGAGTTCTCTCGGGACACCCGGCATATCAGAACGTTTCCATGCAAAGATGTCCCGGTTCTCACGGATGAACTCGATGAGCGCGCTTTCCTATTTTGGATCCAAGTTGGCACTGATGATGAACTGCTTGGATGAGTCGCGGGCACAAAGTCAACCGTCTTGGTGTCATCAGCTGATTTGAAGTTCAACACCGGCTCATGCTCCGTTGTTGGCTTCTTTAACAACGGCATGTCTGCCGGGTCAACATTATCTTTATAAAACTTTAACTCCTCTGTTGCACAAACAGACTCAGCATACGCAGCATCTCCTTCTTCACACTCCAGGGCTATTTTCCGGCTTCCATGCACTGTAATGGTGCCCTTATAACCCGACATCTTGAGCTGTAGATATACATAACACGGCCGAGCCATGAACTTGGCGTAAGCCGGCCGTCCAAACAGAGCATGATATGGGCTTTTGATTTTAACCACCTCAAAAGTTAACTTCTCTGCCCTGGAATCATATTCATCCCCAAAGGCTACTTCCAGCTCAGTCTTACTAACTGGGTATGCCGATTTGCCAGGTACAACACTGTGAAAAACAGTGTTGGATTGCTTAAGACTCTTATCAGTCAACCCCATCCGACGGAACGTTTCATAGTAGAGGATGTTGATGCTACTACCTCCATCCATGAGCACTTTAGTGAATTTATATCCACCAACCTGAGGTGCTACTACCAAGGCTAAGTGACCCGGATTGTCAACTCGGGGAGGATGATCTTCTCTGCTCCGCATAATAGGCTGTTCAGACCACCTCAAATAACGCGGTATCGCCGGTTCAACAGCATTGACCGCCCTCTTATGAAGCTTCTGGTCCCTCTTGCATAAACTAGTGGTAAATACATGGTATTGCCCACTATTCAACTGTTTTGGGTTGCTCTGATATTCAGAATGTTTCTGCTGATTGCCTTGGCCGGGTTGTTGATTGTAACTTCCCTAGTTACCTGTATGGCCTTGACCGTCAAAACTGCCTCCACCTGATCCGGCGCCTGGGCCATGAAAGCTGCCACCGCCTGAACCGCTGCCAGGCCCGTGACCTTCATCAAACGCGTTTGAATTTTTAAATTCCTTCATGATCATACAGTCCTTCCACAGATGGGTTGCTGGCTTCTCCGGGTGCCGTGTCTTGGGCAAGATTCATTCAATAGTTTCTCGAGGGTGGGACCTGACCCGCCTGACCGAGGGGATTGCCTACCCTTGCACCGTTGATTGTTGCCCTGTGTATTGGTGTTAGCCACAAATTCGTCAGCCTTACGTTTATTACCTCCTTGATTTGCCGGGTTATGCTGGTGACCCTTGCCGTTGCCGTTCTTCTTTCCCTTCCCTGTTTTCTCCTCATCAGACAAGGGATCCTTGGTATTGTCAGAATCAGCATACTTGACCAGAGCTGCCATCAATTGGCCCATGTCAGTGCAGTCACGCTTGAGCCGCCCGAGCTTCTGCTTCAGAGGTTCAAAGCATCATTTTTTCTCCAACATTAAGACTGCCAAACCAGCATCCATCTTATCAGATGAATGTATTATCTCCTTGACCCGGCGCACCCAATGGGTTGTGGACTCCCCTTCCTCTTTCTTATAATTAGTCAGGTCCACGATTGACATAGGTTGCTTTCATGTGTCTTTGAAGTTCTGAATGAACCGGGCCTTCAACTCCGCCCATGAGCTGATGGAAATGGGCGGTAACCCTTTCAACCAAGTGCGAGCCATTCCATCCAACATCATGGTGAAGTACTTAGCCATTGCTGCGTCGCTGACCTCTAATAGCTCCATTTCCATCTCGTAACTCTCAATCCACGCCCCAGGCTGCAAATCGGCTGTGTAGTTAGGCACTTTACGAGGCCCCTTGAAGTATTAGGTAAGCGCTCATTACGTATAGTCGGCACCAAGCAAGGAACACCCCCGGTCCTTGTGGTTACTCCTGCCTCAACAGAGGTTGCTGGATAAGCCGAAAAAGTTTGATGAGCCGCCTGCTCAGCTGCCAGTTGAACCGCCCGCTCAGCCTCTTGTCGGATCCTCTCCTGATCCGCTAAGTTAAGGGCTCCCGGCTGCACCGGCTCATGTCTACGCGGTTGGTTGTGGCGTTAAGCGTTGCTTGACATATCAGCTGAGTCCATATGCCTGTTATAGCTTGGGCTCCGGCTCGGGCGAGGGGTTGAATGGATTCTGTCTCGACTGTAAGAGTACGCATCCTGCTGTGCCAGAGCCATCTGAAGAAGCTCTCTCACCCTTCATGTTTCGGAGGCTGTTGGAGAGTCGCCTTCCATCGGGAGAGCCGACAAACGAGCCGACGCGACGATGAGGTTTTCCAAAGGATTGGAGAAGTGACCTGGTGGTGTTAGCGCATAATGAGGCGGAGCGGTATACATGCGAGGTGGTTCCATGGCCCGCGGCTGAACCGGTGCTCCGGGTGTCGTGATCCGATTTGCTTCTAGCGGGTTACTTGGACCGGCCCCAGGTGTATGGAAAAGGTTCCTAGGATCGAGCGTCAGAGGTACACGTGATTGAGTTTTCTGATGCCTTCTCCTCATGACCTCGTTTGACGCATTCAGATCCACCGAGAGCCGGAAAGTCTCCGCTTGAAGCTGCTGAGCACGAGCGTCCAAAGCCGCCCGCTCCACGGCCATCCTGACCTCTTCAGCTGCTAAGTTTTCCTTGGCCTGTGCCATCTCTTCGCGCACCCGTGCCACCTCCGCATCATGCTGAACTTTATCCGCCGGTTCCACCACGGCAGTCAACATGGACGTCAGCTTATCCGTGAGGTCCATTGGTATCTGAGCCGGGGAGTGCACTGGGTCTCCTGACCCGGCCGCTGCCGACCCGGTGGTCGTTGCTGCCGCAGTCGTGGAGTTCTGCCCGGGCTGGGTGCCTTCCATGAAGACTCCAACTCGATTCGGCGGCTCAAAGGGGTCCGGAATACTGCTGCCATCGGAACAGCCCCCAAGCATCCCATCCTATAGCTGATACAACGAGTCCGTCTCGCCTGTTGATGACGTAGCGTCAGAACAGATGGCCGTCTCACCGCCATCCACTGATCCTTCCGAGTATTCACCTCCATGGATGCAACCCACAAAAGCATGTTTTACGGCGGGTCGGGCCCGGGCGGGTCTCGCGCGCTGAGCCGTCTCGATGATATTGGTGCAGATGTCTGGCTCAGGGCCTGATTCGCCGATCCGGCCCATGAAGACATGAATCCCGCCGAAGGGGACCCGGTACCCGTACTCAATTGAGCCGACCTCGGGGCCCCAGCCTTCGTCGACGATGTAGAGCTTGTCGCGACGACTCTTGGCCATCCGGCCCACAATGTATCCCTTGAGCCCTTCAAAGCTGCCCTTCAAGAACTCAAATCCACTATGCGCTGGCCCCACAGTGGGCGCCAACTGTCGTGGAGTTGTCACGGCAGATGTCCTAGCAAAAGAACTTAGTCGTAGGGCCATCGCAACTAGGAAGCTTAAAGGGGTTAATCGGGACAAATGACACGAGAGGTTTTATACTAGTTCGGCCCCTTACGATGAAGGTAAAAGCCTACGTCTAGTTGTGTTGGAATTGCTGGGGTTTCGATCATCAAGAGGCTAATCCGCCGGCTTGGTTATCGATCTCTTGTTTCTTGCCCTAAGCTGCCACCGGGACGTCCCCTTATATACACGGGTTGACGCCTGGCGGCCTACAGAGTCCCGGCCGGCTCATAAAGCGTGTCCGGCTCAGTGACTTCTTTTACATGCCTTTCCTTACAAGTCTTTCTTTACATACGGCGGTTTACAATATTGAGCCTTAAGCCGCCTCTGGGCTTTAGGCCTTCTATAAGCCTTAATAAACTATCGCCTTGAATGTTTATTGGGCTTCCTTTGTGACCCGTCATTGGGACTGACCCGGCCCCTCCTGGGCGGGTCATAACTGATAGCTATATTCCCAACACAAATAAAGAAAGACAACTCCTAATGCTAGATCCCCGACCGTCCTGACTGGGCTCCACTACTGATCAACTAGAAACGAAACAACACAACGAACACGATCTTCATCGGGCTCCCACTTGAGCTCGGTTGTGTCACCTGCACTGGTATCATCGGCACCTGCAACTGTTTGGAAGTATCTGTGAGTCACGGGGACTCAGCAATCTCTCACCCTCGCAATCAAAACTATTTAAGCTTATGGGTAGGAAAAGGTAGTGAGGTGGAGCTGCAGCAAGCACTAGCATATATGGTGGCTAACTTACGCAAATGAGAGCGAGAATAGAAGCAAAGCACGGTGGATAAGCTATCATGATCAAGAAGTGATCCTGAAACTACTTACATTTAAGCATAACACGAGACCGTGTTCACTTCTCGGACTCCGCCGAGAAGAGACCATCACGACTACACATGCGGTTGATTCATTTTAATTAAGTTAAGTGTCAGGTTTTCTACAACCGGATATTAACAAATTTCCATCTGCCCATAACCACGGGCACGGCTTTCGAAAGTTCAAAACCCTACAGGGGTGTCCCAACTTAGCCCATCACAAGCTCTCACGGTCAACGAAGGACATTCCTTCTCCCAGGAAGACCCGACCAGGCTCGGAATCTCGGTTACAAGACATTTCGACAATGGTAAAACAAGACCAGCAAAGCCACCCAGATGTGCTGACAAATCCCGATAGGAGCTGCACATATCTCGTTCTCAGGGCACACCGGATGAACACTACGTACAACTAAAACCAACCCTCAAGTTTCCCCGAGGTGGCGCTGCAAGTGGCTCTGTTTTGGACCAACACTCAAAGGAGCACTAGCCCGGGGGGGTCTAAATAAAGATGACCCTTGAGTTTGCTGAACCCAAGGGAAAAAGGCTTAGGTGACAAATGGTAAAACCAAGGTTGGGCCTTGCTGGAGGAGTTTTATTCAAGGCGAACTGTCAAGGGGTTCCCATTATAACCCAACCGCGTAAGGAACGCAAAATCAAGGAACATAACACCGGTATGACGGAAACTAGGGCGGAAGAGTGGAACAAAACACCAGGCATAAGGCCGAGCCTTCCACCCTTTACCAAGTGTATAGATGCATTAATGTAAACAAGATATAATAATAAGGATATCCCAAACGATATCCATGTTCCAACATGGAACAAACTCCATCTTCACCTGCAACTAGCAACGCTATAAGAGGGGCTGAACAAAGCGGTAACATAGCCAAACAACGGTTTGCTAGGACAAGGTGGGTTAGAGGCTTGACATGGCAATATGAGAGGCATGATATTGCGAGTGGTAGGTATCGCGACATAGCAATAGAACGAGCAACTAGCAAGCAAAGATAGAAGTGATTTCGAGGGTATGGTCATCTTGCCTGCAAAGATCCCAGAGTAGACGAAAGCTTGTTCCTCATAAGCGTACTCAATGGATTCCTCGGTCACGTAATCGTCTCCCGGATCTACCCAAAGCAAGAACACAAGCAAAAGACCAACAATCAATCAGGGTGCAATGCGCAAGCAACATGATGCAAAACATTACATGACATGCGCGATGAGGTATGCAATGCATATCCGTGCTCCGGAAGGGAAAGATTGAACAAGGCACCAACTTGGCAAACCAAGTGCTCCACTGGAAAGATGAGTTGATTTCGGTCGAAATCGATATAAAGATCACCGGAATCGGATGCACGGTTTGCAAATGGCAAGCAAACCAATAATGACACAATTCTGCGATTAACAGCATGATGCCTTCTAAAATGCAACAAGAAACTAAACTAATGCACTCCAACATAGCAACAAAGCATATGGTAGTGATCTAATCAATATGCTTCACAAAAGATGAACACTGAGCTACGGCTAAATCACACAAGAGCAGGTTCAAACAAGCATGGCAAAAGTGCAAAAGATATCAGCATCACAGACTTAGTGAAAATACTAACATGTCAGGATTTAACATCAGGAAGCAATGTTTAGAGCACGTAAACATCATGCTACAGGAACAGAACATAGCAATAAAAGGCATGGCATGAATCTACTCAAACCATATAACAAAAGTTCCTTACTGACCATAAGCCAAAAAGGATCAGAAGATATGATGGCACCCATGTAAACATAGCAAGTTTCGTTAACAGATTCAGACTTAGCAGAAAACTGAGCATGGCATAAACAGAATTATGAAGGCATCTTTGCGAGGTCGATTCACTCAACACAAGGCATTGCATGATAAGATAAGCATATATACAACAAGAAGACATGTTCAAGAAGCTAAACCTGGCAAGAACAATCTCATAGCATGCATGGATCAACTACAACAACCTTGGCAAAATTGATTAACACGTAAACAATCTGCCAGGAACATTTTATAGCAAAAGTAGAGAAAGATTGAGTCATTCTAGGGCACTCCATAAATGCAAACAGGGGCATGGATGGATAGAGCACAACCATATGTCCAAATCATCCTTACTGAACATACTCAAAATAAGCATGGATCTCTCTGTAGCAACATGAATACATGGCATAAAAATAACAGCAGGGAAATGACTTAGTGAAATTCGAAGTCCCTGAAATCATCAATATTACGAGAGCTACTTTCATGCATGTGCTAGTCACCACCTTGATCACAAAAATACATGGCATACACCCCTATAAAGATGTCATGGCATAGCCCAAAACACATGTAGAGCTCATTCCCATATACAACACACAACAAATGTAGCAAAAATGACAAATGCTCATACTCTGATAAGAATCAGCACCTAACATTTTATAGCACTCTTGCATCAACAATTTGGGAATCAAGATGGACCCAAACAAGCATGGCACACAGGAACAAAATGAATAGCACATCCAAATGAACATTTTGATATATGATGCATGCAAAATGGATCTACGGATGAGGAGTTATGGCATGATGAATAATGCTTGAAAATATCACAGATCTGGGGACTTAGTGGAAATATACCCTCGCGAAAGTCAACGGGATGGAGCGGTTCCTGGACGGAGTGGATCTGGACGAGGGGAGGCGTTTGGTTGGACTCCCGGTGGATCTCATCCAGGCAGGGTGGATCTGGCTCCGGCGAGTGTTCCGGCGACTCCGGCGAGGGCGCGGACACCGAGGCAGCGCCTGAAGACTCCGGCGATGAGCGGGGAGGTCGGGGAGGTCGGCGGGTGGTGGCCGATGCGAGGCGGCGCCAGCGAACGAACAACGGCGCGCGGGCGGCGGAGTGCTTGCGCCGGCGACGAGGGCGTGGGTCGCCGGCGGGCGGCGAAGTGATTGCTCGGCCGGGCGGCTCGGTGCGCCGGCGGGGACCTGCGGGGCGGCGCGGCTCCAAGGCGATCCAGGCGGCGGGGGGGGGGGGGGGGGGCGCGCCCGGGGGGGGGGGGGGGGGGGGGGGGGGGGGGGGGGGGCTCGGCCCGGGTGCAGTGCGGACGTGTCCGACGCGGCGCGGACGCGTCCGGACGCTGAGGAGGTTAGGGTTCATCCGCGAAAATTTGGAGGGGGGGTGTTTATATAGGTAGAGGGAGCTAGGAGTGTCCAAATGAGGTGCGATTTTTGGCCACGCGATCGTGATCGAATAACCGAGAGGATGGAGGGGTTTTGGATGGGTTATTGGGCCACTTTGGAGGCGTGTTGGGCTGCAACACACATGAGGCCTTTACGATTCCCCGGTTAACCGTTGGAGTATCAAACGGACTCCAAATGACATGAAACTTAGCAGGCGGTCTACCGGTGGTGTACCAAGGCCGCTTGGCAAATCTCGGTCTATTCTGAAAAGGTTTAACACCCGCACACGAAAAAAATACAAAAGGGACGCCGGAGGACGTAGGAGTGTCGGATTGCAAAACGGACAACGGGGAAAATGCTCGGATGCATGAGACGAACACGTATGCAAATGCGATGCACATGATGACATGATATGAAAATCATGACATGAACCAAACGCAAAACAAAGACAAGAACCCAACCACAAATCTCATAACTTAGAGCTGAAAATGGCAAGAGTTGGAGTACAAATATGGTAAGTTACATTCGGGGTGTTATAGAAATGGAACTAGGGTTTCGTTCGAAGTGCAGGTAGTGTCCAATTTATGTAGGGTCGGGTGGGCCAGAAATGACATGACGCCCGCGTCCTGGCGTCCGATATACGCCCCAGGTTTGGACTGGATATTGGAAGTGATGGTCAGTCCGGACGTTTAGACTGGACATGGGACACCCAGTTTGGTGGCGTTTTTCCGTCCAGACACCGACCATATAACCTGTTTGGGCGTTTGGGACAGGTATAGGGTCCGGTTGTAGATCCTCCAAGCCTAACTTTCATGAACACTTAAACACTGTGAGACGATGTTCACCCAACTAGGTTACTTAGAGGGCATATCCATGGGAGGCTGCCAACATCAAGGGAAAGTACAACACGGGAGGCGTCGCCGCACGAGTCCCAGGAAGGCCACTGCTGGTGCGTCGCCGGCTTGCACAACCCCTCGTCGACCTCCGCCAGGGATCCACGGAAGCGGAGGCGCCCCCATCCCCTTTGGCTGAAGCACTCCCTCTGCCACTCCGATGACCGGAGCAGCCGGACATGGGGAAGATCGGGGGAAGAGTATACCTCCGGGGCTCCCGACAGTCCAGTGAGTGGGCTGCCGGACATGGGGATGACAAAGAGATCCATTGTGGCCAGCCGTAGACTAGTGTAGTGTATTTGTGATGTGGGAGTGGAGCTGCATGCGACTGTACATGCACATAGTTTTATGCTTTTTAGTTAAAATATGTCCAAAATGTAAGTATTTTCGTCCAGTTTGTATGAAATCCGGTATGTTTATATGAAGTCCGGCCATGTTTGCATGAATTTCATCCGGTTTGTTGAAAATGTGTTGAAAATGCATGCTGCTACGATTGGATGATGGCATCTCATATCCATGTCCACGGACTGGTCCCCCTGTCCGCGGATAGATGCAGAAGAAAATTTATGAGTTGCTGTTGGAGATGACCTAATTAAGTCAAATTTATAGATTTAATTAACAATTATAATCACTAAATACACAATTAACTCAAAGAATACATAAATAAATATGATTTGTATTTGCTCGTATCATTGTTGGTAGTTTATTCTACAAATTTGACCAAACTTTGCGCTATTCGACTTAGATTAACTTTTTGAAGACGGATAGAGTCCGTGATTTGATCCGGTGAACGCCTTTCGTTCCCGCGTTAACTCAGCGCGCACTGCACTTTTTTTTCGTGACGCCGGCTTGGAAGTCTGGTCGCCCAAGCTCTGGCTTAATTACATAGCCGTGACTGACTTGTCATTCTCTCTGGATTATCAAAGGCGAAAGATTAGCTGGCCTCTTACCGGCGCAACAACAAAAGGTATTCTACGTGCCAATGATGCTAATCTGTAATCTCCCTTCACATCACGGCGTTTCCATGAAGCCTCGCCTCTAGCCGGCCTACCTATTACTTTTGCATGAAATGTAGCAGAGTGATCTACTGTGCTTGCGTACGTGATCCATGATATCAACACATGGCGTTTCCTGTTGCTTGGTTTGATTAGCCTGGTCAAGTCAACGATTGCAAACGGCCGTAGGATTCCGACGCCTTGTCCATCGAGTGTATAAATAGGCCGCAGCACAGGCTTGGCAAACCATCCTTCCATTGAGCAGCGAGTTAACTAGCTAACCACCCATCGAGAGTGGCATAGCCCCGAGTTTGCAGAGCAAGCAGGCATGGAGAAGCTCTCCATGGCGGCAACCATGTTCTGCGCCGTGGTCCTTGCGGCTGTCGCAGCGGCGGCCGGCGGTGAGGCGGCGGTCGTGGAACACACCTTTGTCGTGAGTACAATATCTATCTATCTATCTATCTCTCTGTCTATCTATCTATCTATCTATCTATCTGGTTAATCAAGTCATGTTCTTGATCACTTCTCGGTAGATTTACTTTCAAAGGAATGCTCTAAAAAGGTTTGCTTTCAAAGGTCGTGACGATAATAAACTAGCTTTGCGCCTATGGGCTAAAATCTTAGGCTGGATGTGCATCATGAAAACAAAAAGAAAACTAGTTTTACTTGTGTATGGTTTTCTATGAACCGTCACTAGCTATCGAGTTTTCTTAGCACACAGCTTAAGGTACCGTCTTGATTAGTTACCTGTTGACCAATCAGTTACGTATTTGATTAATGATGATGTTCAGGTGCACGAGATGAACCAGACGCACCTGTGCAACACGACCAAGATTTACGTGGTGAACGGGCAGCTCCCAGGCCCCACCATCGACATCACCGACGGTGACACGGTTGTCGTCCACGTCATCAACCGTCTCCCTCACGGACTCACCATCCACTGGCACGGCATCCGGCAGATGAGGAGCTGCTGGTCCGATGGCGCCGGCTTCGTCACCGAATGCCCCATCCCTTCTGGCGGCGAGCATGTGTACCGCTTCAACGTCACCGGTCAGGTCGGTACGCTTTGGTGGCACGCCCACGTCACCTGCCTCCGCGCCACCGTGGCTGGCGCCTTCATCATCCGCCCCAAGGGCGGGAGGTACCCGTTCCCGACGCCCGCCAAGGACGTGCCCATCATCATCGGCGAGTGGTGGGAGCTTGACCTCGTCGAGCTCGACCGGAGGATGCATGACGGTAACTTCGACGACAACCCGCTGTCAGCAACCATCAACGGTAAGCTGGGTGACCTGAGCAACTGCTCTGGCAAGCCGGAGGAGAGCTTCGTCCTTGACGTGGTGCGCGGAAAGACGTACCTGCTGCGGATTGTGAACACGGCGCTCTTCTCGGAGTACTACTTCAAGGTTGCTGGGCACACATTCACGGTAGTGGGCGCCGACGGGTACTACCTGACGCCGTACAAGACGGACATGGTGACCGTCGCGCCAGGGGAGGCCATCGACGTGCTCATGGCCGCTGATGCCCCGCCTGCGCACTACCATATGGTGGCGCTCGCAAACCAGCCGCCGGAGCCTGACCCACAGATCCCGGGGTTCGTGTCTCGCGGCCTCGTCCGCTACGCCGGATCCTCCCACAACAACAACGGGCTGCCGGTGCCGACGCCGCTCATGCCCAGCCAGCACAACACCATGCCGTCCTACTACTTCCACAGCAACCTCACCGGCCTCGCCCACCCAGATCGCCACCGCGTTCCCATGCACGTCGACGAGCGCCTCTTCTTCGCGCTCGGCCTCGGCTCCATCTGCCGCGGCACCAACAAGACATGCGAGCGTGGGCGGAGTCCCGAGACCATCGTGGTGGCCACCATGAACAACGTGTCCTTCCGCCACCCGACTAATGCGTCGCTCCTCGAGAGATACTACGACGGTCAGACAAGTGGCCTCTACACAGAGGACCTCCCCGACCATCCGCCGCACCCGTACAACTACACCGACCGCTCCCTCATCCCGCCGGGGCCGCTGGAGAAGGCACTCGAGCCGGCGTTCAAGGCGACCAAGCTACGGAGGTTCCGGTACAACACCTCGGTGGAGATCATCTTCCAGAGCACGGCGCTGCTGCAGAGCGACTCCAACCCCATGCACCTCCATGGCTACGACTTCTTCGTGCTCGCCACAGGGCTCGGCAACTACAACCCCAAGACGGACCCCAAGAAGTTCAACTACCACAACCCACAGCTGAGGAACACGGTGCAGGTGCCCAGGACCGGCTGGGCCGCCGTGCGCTTCGTCACCGACAACCCCGGGATGTGGTACCTCCACTGCCACTTTGAGTTCCACATCATCATGGGCATGGCGACAGCGTTCATCGTGGAAAACGGGCCAACGCCGGAGACCAGCCTTCCCCCGCCGCCCCCAGAATTCAAGAGGTGTGGCGCCAATGGCCTCACTCAGCCATAGAGCTAATTAATCTGGGTAAGGACGTGCGTGCCGAAGTTGTGCCCTGAATTTATTTATTATTAGTGCAAAATAAGAACAAATGAAGATGCACACATTCATTGTTCATTGTATTGAGGATGATTCTTACTGTAAAAGTTGATATTGTTTTTCAATTTTATTTCCCCATTGTAATGTGTGAACTGTAAGTCGGTCCAGTAGGGTTCATTGTCGGAAATAAGTTTGTCAAACTCAAACCTACATTTTAAAGAGAAGTATATACGAACTGGCTGATATCACAAATAATATCCTATATTTAGAGGATTCAGTGTCGGAAATAAGTGTGTCAAACTCAAACCTCCCCGGATGGTTTAATCTAAATCCAACTGTCCCAAATCATATTGCAAACCAAAAGGATAACTAAATATGACAGGTGTTGTAGAAGAAGTGGACTTAGCCCTATGTGTTTACTTTTCATATCTTGCAACATTTCGGCTTTGGTTAGATTTGTTATGTACTTTGCTTAATAAATAATAAGAATGGTTATGTGCCTCATAACGATGCAGAAGCCAGGGGGTTCCACGTCCTTTTCAAGAAAGGAATAAAAATCAGAAAAATTGAGAAGTAAATGTGGAATCTAGATGCATTTGAAATTTTTTAGTTGGATCACAAAATTAGGAGGGGATTTGGAGCAAGCTGCAGCCCGCACGCGCACTTTCTCGGCTGCTGATCCGCCATAATTCGCAAACATGATCACTCAAAGTGGGTACTTTCCATTGCATAGCCCTCGTCAAAACTCTGTAATTGGTTTGTACATGGGAAAAAGTGATATACCTCTACAAGTGGGATCGCATTATGTAACACAGAGGCCGGACATTCTTTCAATGCGATTGTATCATCCTGATAAGTCAATTCAATTAAATGTCATTTATCGGAAAACAAACATAGTTTTGTTTTTTTATGACTTTACTCTTTGTCGACGTGTTTATTTGTATGTTAGTGTTGGTTATCTGCATCGTAATTATGTAAAGTTCACGGAGAGGATGGGTATGTGTTTATCGTGTTTATATCCGCTACTTTTGAGTAAATATTGAAAAGGCTAGGAGTTTTCATGTCATAAACGATGTCCTAGATTTAATCCATGAAAGAGTATTTTGAATGGATTAAACAGTTCGGGTCATCTCACAGATACACGCCGTGGGTAGCCCGGGCCTTGCATCAGAATCACTTATCTGAATTTTTCAGGTACAGACAGTGATCGCGAAAAGTAGGGTCCGGCTTCTTAACCTTAATTTTATCACTTTGAATTTACACAACAGCGGACACAAAGTCTATCTGAAATATCCCTTTGGTCCTGTTGAATTTTCAACTAATGACTTTCACTACCGATCGTTTTAGTTAAACCCATCGTTTTGACATTTTTCTATTTGTTTTCAGAAACCATTGTCTGGCTTATTCGCCGCTACTTTGAGAGCATGTCAAGGATCTAGTTGTATCGTACTTTCTGCATGAATGCGTCTTTTCCTTTGCACATATCTTTTCTTCAAATGATGCTGCCCTTTATAATGCAAGACCCGGCGGTTGTGTCAATCGCTATGATTAATTACTATTCTTTTTGCGGGAAATCTGTACTTTTAATGGACGAGTTGGTTGAATAGTCCCACCACTTTCGTCTGGTTTTTTTTCGTCTGATTTTTCGTCCCCTCCCTCACCCTTTTTCTACGGGTTTATTTTCGTCTTCGTTCTTTCCTTGTAAACCAACACTTTCCTAAGATATAAAAGATCACAGGTCTAACTTTCCTAACTTACCTAAATCAACTGATTCCTCCCATCAATGCAATTTACTTTAGGAAATAAAATAACGAATTTTAAGGAAACAAATAACGGAATTTTACCCACGATCTATTTAAACCAGATTTATATGCCAATAAGATCAATTTTCGGTAACTTTTATATGGAAAGGAATAATTCATGATCAATCTTTAATCAAGCATAAAAAATTGGGTAGTATTTGGTAACTTTTATATGGAAATGAATAAATCACGATCAATCTTTGATCGATCATAAATCATTACTATTATATGAGAATGGGTCATTTGATTCCTCTCTCGAAAAAGAAAAAAAACAGTACGCCGCCAACTCCTCTCTCGATCCTATCCTCCTTGATATTTTTGCTAGGTTGTGGCTATGGGATGGCGCCGCCGCCGCCATCACGGGACCACAGTTCCATGCCTCCGCCGTCCAACGTCTAGCCCCTTCCCGTTCTAGGGCTTCCACAAGTCAACATCGCACCTCCTCCCCACCAGAGAACATGTAGCAGTAGGAGCAGAGAGGAATCGGGGGCAGGGTTCGCCGGAAGCACCTCGCTGGGACAATCCCCATGGCGACCAGGCGCATAACCAGCACGCAGCAGTCGCTCCACGGCCAGCCAACAGAGGTGAGTCGCCTGTCCGCCCATCAACATAATCTCTCTTTCTCGCCGCGCTGCATGGGAAACGACCGCTCTAGGGATTCTCGATTCGGTCCTGGCTGCGCCGTTAGGTTTCTCACGGCTTTGTTTCAGTTGAGTTATGATGTTCATAGTCTAATTCGTCAAGACCAAATTTTCATTAACAATGTTTCCAACCAGGACAGTCTGATGCGAGAGAGTTTCTTGCCCGATTCGTGTGTCAACTAGCAATTCCTTGATCTTTACTCATGTTTCTCGTTCGTGATGTCCAGGTGCCGCAGGCCCGACAGGGAAGCAGAAGGACGCCGGCGCCAGCGCTGGCCTCCCCTGTGTGAGAGGAAACAGACGGGTGCTCGGGGACATCGGCGACGTTCTCCACGTGAACGTCCTCGACGGGTAAGAAAATCAGCGCAAGGATCGAATAATGTTCTGTTTTTTTGTTCTTCCGTTCTTTGGACTGAACTGAATCTTGTCTTGTTCACTGCAACAGCAAGATCCAACTGCCGACGGGGATCAATCACCCAATCACCAGGAGCTTCGGCGCCAATCTCTTGAAGAAGGCTCAGGCCGATCCGTATGAACAACACCCCCTTTTCCGCTCATACAGGCTTTCGAAAGCAATTTCCTATAGATGACATCAGCATTTTGATCCTGCACTTGCAGATGACATCAACATTTTGATCCTCCACTTGCAGGAGTTCTTGGGTTCTTCTTAATTTACCATTGCTGGAGGAACTAGACCAACACTCTAGGTAGTATCGCTAATAGAGTGGTGCGTTAAGTGGATGAGCAGGATAGGTAGATAACTTACTTTGCAAGAAAAATTCTAGGTGTGAATGCACTGTTTTGTTGGGGTTTCAGCATTCAACGTTTTCATATTACCATACATTATGTACTTAGATATATATCTCAATACCATTCATTCCTTGACTCTAATGGCGGGGTTAGTGTGTTTCCTCTGCGACCAATGCAAGGACTGTGCAGGCCATACTTCTTAGATATCTCACTACTAATGCAATGCATCTACTCGAGGCAGGGTTGGCACTGTTGCCTTGAGGATGTCTGATTGGAGAACACCATCATCCTCCCCTTGGTCTCTGATGTCTTGGTAGAGTGGTGGATCACGAGCAGGGTCCTCATTTCAAAGAAGAAGCGGTGAGGTTTTGATTCTCTGGTCATGTTAACCGGCTGGAGCCTTTATTATTTGCCAACACTAATATGTGACCACTCAAATCTTATCTGATATGCTTCTTTGGAAGCTGGCCAGAGGAACCGGAGTTGCTGCATGTGGGAGTAGTTCCATTTGTATCTAGGAGTGATGTATTATTGGTGTTCCTATTATTACGACAGCTCTCTTGTAACATTACTTGCTTTCTCCTTCTATAATAAATATTGTAAGCAATTTGCGTGCTCTAGAAAACAAGGTCGGGTTAGTACTCACCTCGTCCTATAAGAGGCTATTGTGTATGCACATGGTTGACTTGGCAGTAGAGACTCATTAATTCAGTATCAATGTTAACTGTGCCTCTCTGCTTATTTTGAACACTTTGCTTTTGAGTTGCATATAGTTTATGTTCGTCAATTAGTTGACAACCTCACACCTTAACATAGCTGGGAATTATTATTGTGCGTATAACTGGACAGAAAATTAATTGATGCAGACTTGGAGATGGTGAAGAAGTTGGTTGGAAAGAGCAAAAAAGAAGTAGGCTGGACTTAAGGTCGACAACTTGATGTGCATGAGGAGTAGGCATAGGCGAGCATGGCTGCACAGAGCAGTGACATTAGCCGGTGACCGGCCAGCACGGCCTCGACGAGGATGCTCCACCCCATGCTTGCCATTGTTCTGCACCACCGAGGTTTTGTTTTTTCCCCTTCTCTTTCCTTCCTCCAATCTTCAGTCGAGCTGGATGAACAGAAACAAACTATCTCTTCTATTTGTAGATGAAGAAGTTGTCTAGCTTACCAGCCGCCTGAGCACCCAGATCTTCGCGCCCGACTATTGAAGAAGCCTTGGGCTGATTAAGCTATCCCAAACAAGGTACATACATCCCCGTTGGCCAAGGTTCACAGATTTTTAAATTAAATATGTGCTGAAAATTCACCATTATATCTGTGGTTATCATCTGAAATTAAATATGCAGCTGTGACCTACTCCCTCCGTCCCAAAATAAGTGTCTCAACTTTAGTACAACTTTGTACTGAAGGTAGTAATAGTAAAAAGTTGAGACATGTATTTCGGGACTGAGAGAGTAGATAATATTCAGAGACTATTTCTCACTATCCCAAACAAATAACGGAATTTTACCCACGATCTATTTAAACCAAATTATATGCCAATAAGATCAATTTTCGGTAACTTTTATATGGAAAGGAATAATTCATGATCAATCTTTAATCAAGCATAAAAAAATTGGGTAGTATTTGGTAACTTTTATATGGAAATGAATAAATCACGATCAATCTTTGATCAATCATAAATCATTACTATTATATGAGAAAGGGTCATTTGATTCCTCTCTCGAAAAAGAAAAAAAACAGTACACCGCCAACTCCTCTCTCGATCCTATCCTCCTTGATATTTTTGCTAGGTTGTGGCTATGGGATGGCGCCGCCGCCGCCATCACGGGACCACAGTCCATGCCTCCGCCGTCCAACGTCTAGCCCCTTCCCGTTCTAGGGCTTCCACAAGTCAACATCGCACCTCCTCCCCCACCAGAGAACATGTAGCAGTAGGAGCAGAGAGGAATCGGGGGCAGGGTTCGCCGGAAGGACCTCGCTGGGACAACACCATGGCGACCGGGCGCATAACCAGCACGCGGCAGTCGCTCCACGGCCAGCCAACAGAGGTGAGTCGCCTGTCCGCCCATCAACATAATCTCTCTTTCTCGCCGCGCTGCATGGGAAACGACCGCTCTAGGGATTCTCGATTCGGTCCTGGCTGCGCCGTTAGGTTTCTCACGGCTTTGTTTCAGTTGAGTTCTGATGTTCATAGTCTAATTCGTCAAGACCAAATTTTCATTAATAATGTTTCCAACCAGGACAGTCTGATGCGAGAGAGTTTCTTGCCCGATTCGTGTGTCAACTAGCAATTCCTTGATCTTTACTCATGTTTCTCGTTCGTGATGTCCACGTGCCGCAGGCCCGACAGGGAACCAGAAGGACGCCGGCGCCAGCGCTGGCCTCCCCTGTGTGACAGGAAACAGACGGGTGCTCGGGGACATCGGCGACGTTCTCCACGTGAACGTCCTCGACGGGTAAGAAAATCAGCGCAAGGATCGAATAATGTTCTGTTTTTTTGTTCTTCCGTTCTTTGGACTGAACTGAATCTTGTCTTGTTCACTGCAACAGCAAGATCCAACTGCCGACGGGGATCAATCACCCAATCACCAGGAGCTTCGACGCCAACCTCTTGAAGAAGGCTCAGGCCGATCCATCTAAGGTATGAACAACACCCCCTTTTCCGCTCATACAGGCTTTCGAAAGCAATTTCCTATAGATGACATCAACATTTTGATCCTGCACTTGCAGATGACATCAACATTTTGATCCTGCACTTGCAGGAGTTCTTGGGTTCTTCTTAATTTACCATTGCTGGAGAAACTAGACCAACACTCTAGGTAGTATCGCTAATAGAGTGGTGCGTTAAGTGGATGAGCAGGATAGGTAGATAACTTACTTTGCAAGCAAAATTCTAGGTGTGAATGCACTGTTTTGTTGGGGTTTCAGCATTCAACGTTTTCATATTACCATACATTATGTACTTAGATATATATCTCAATACCATTCATTCCTTGACTCTAATGGCGGGGTTAGTGTGTTTCCTCTACGACCAATGCAAGGACTGTGCTGGCCATACTTCTTAGATATCTCACTACTAATGCAATGCATCTACTCGAGGCAGGGTTGGCCCTGTTGCCTTGAGGATGTCTGATTGGAGAACACCATCATCCTCCCCTTGGTCTCTGATGTCTTGGTAGAGTGATGGATCACGAGAAGGGTCCTCATTTCAAAAAAGCGGTGAGGTTTTGATTCTCTGGTCATGTTAACCGTTAACTGGCTGGAGCCTTTATTATTTGCCAACACTAGTATGTGACCACTCAAATCTTATCTGATATGCTTCTTTAGAAGCTGGCCAGAGGAACCGGAGTTGCTGCATGTGGGAGTAGTTCCATTTGTATCTAGGAGTGATGTATTATTGGTGTTCCTATTATTACGACAGCTCTCTTGTAACATTACTTGCTTTCTCCTTCTATAATAAATATTGTAAGCAATTTGCGTGCTCTAAAAAACAAGGTCGGGTTAGTACTCACCTCGTCCTATAAGAGGCTATTGTGTATGCACATGGTTGACTTGGCAGCAGAGACTCATTAATTCAGTATCAATGTTAACTATGCCTCTCTGCTTATTTTGAACACTCTGCTTTTGAGTTGCATATAGTTTATGTTCGTCAATTAGTTGACAACCTCACACCTTAACATAGCTGAGAATTATTATTGTGCGTATAACTGGACAGAAAATTAATTGATGCAGACTTGGAGATGGTGAAGAAGTTGGTTGGAAAGAGCAAAAAAGAAGCAGGCTGGACTTAAGGTCGACAACTTGATGTGCATGAGGAGTAGGCATAGGCGAGCATGGCTGCACAGAGCAGTGACATTAGCCGGTGACCGGCCAGCACGGCCTCAACGAGGATGCTCCACCCCATGCTTGCCATTGTTCTGCACCACCGAGGTTTTGTTTTTTCCCCTTCTCTTTCCTTCCTCCAATCTTCAGTCGAGCTGGATGAACAGAAACAAACTATCTCTTCTATTTGTAGATGAAGAAGTTGTCTGGCTTACCAGCCGCCTGAGCACCCAGATCTTCACGCCCGACTATTGAAGAAGCCTTGGGCTGATTAAGCTATCCCAAACAAGGTACATACATCCCCGTTGGCCAAGGTTCAGAGATTTTTAAATTAAATATGTGATGAAAATTCACCACTATATCTGTGGTTATCATCTGAAATTAAATATGCAGCTGTGACCCACTCCCTCCGTCCCAAAATAAGTGTCTCAACTTTAGTACAACTTTGTACTGAAGTTAGTAAAAAGTTGAGACATGTATTTCGGGACTGAGAGAGTAGATAATATTCAGAGACTATTTCTCACTATCCCAAACAAATAACGGAATTTTACCCACGATCTATTTAAACCAAATTTATATGCCAATAAGATCAATTTTCGGTAACTTTTATATGGAAAGGAATAATTCATGATCAATCTTTAATCAAGCATAAAAAATTGGGTAGTATTTGGTAACTTTTATATGGAAATGAATAAATCACGATCAATCTTTGATCAATCATAAATCATTACTATTATATGAGAATGGGTCATTTGATTCCTCTCTCGAAAAAGAAAAAAAACAGTATGCCGCCAACTCCTCTCTCGATCCTATCCTCCTTGATCTTTTTGCTAGGTTGTGGCTATGGGATGGCGCCGCCGCCGCCGCCATCACGGGACCACAGTTCCATGCCTTCGCCGTCCAACGTCTAGCCCCTTCCCGTTCTAGGGTGTAACGCCCTCGATGCGGCTATAGCTCCCACGTGTCGAGGCACGACTTAGAGACATAACCGCATTGAAAGCAATGTCGCAAGTCAGGCAATCATTACAACATCCCATGTAATACATAATTAAAGGGGGAGATAACATAGTTGGCTTACATTCGCAACGTCACATCAGAGTACATAAATAACATCCATCAAACAAACACTCATGGCCCGACTACGGCGCCAAAATGGAAAAGAACCCAACATGCGACAAGGCCCTGAATCAAACCCCAACTAGGCACCACTACTTATCATCGGGAAAGGAAACATAATAACGCTGAGAGTCCTCGTCGAACTCCAACTTGAGCTCGTACTCGTCACCTGGAGCGGAATCACCTGGACCTGCATCTGGAATTATAGTACCTGTGAGCCACAGGGACTCAGCAATCTCGCACCCTCGCGATCAAGACTATTTAAGCTTATAGGAATGGATAAGGCAGATATATGTGGAGTTGCAGCAAGCGACTAGCACATGTGGTGGCTAACTTATTCGCAAAGGAGAGCGGGAAGAGAAGGTGAAGCACGAGCGAGAAGCTAAAGGAACATCCTGCGCAAGCATAACTCCAACACCGTGTCCGCTTCCCGGACTCCGCCGAGAAGAGGCCATCACGGCAACACACTCAGTTGATTCATTTTAATTAATTAAGGTTTAAGTTATCTACAACCGGGCATTAAAAAATTCCCATCTGCCCATAACCGCGGGCACGGCTTTCGAAAGTTCAATCCCTGCAGGGGAGTCCCAACTTAGCCCATGACAAGCTCTCGCAGTCAACGAAGGAATAGACCTCCTCCCAAGACGTTCCGATCAGACTCGGTATCTCGGTAACTCAAGACACTTCGACAGGTTAAAACAAGACCAGCAACACCGCCCGAATGTGCCGACAAATCCCGATAGGAGCTGCACATATCTCTTTCTCAGGGCACACTCAGATTGTCTTAGGTACGGGTAGGCCAGCCCAGAGTTGCCCCTGGTGGCCACCGGTAGCTGACAGGTGGACCAACACTCAGAGGAGCACTGGCCCGGGGGTTAAAATAAGATGACCCTTGAGTCTGCAGAACCCAAGGGGAAGAAAAGGGCTAGGTGGCAAATGGTAAAACCAAGGTTGGGCATTGCTGGAAAAGCTTTAATCAAGGGGAAATATCAAGGGGTTCCCATTATAACCCAACCGCGTAAGGAACGCAAAATCCGGGAACATAACACCGATATGACGGAAACTAGGGCGGCAAGAGTGGAACAAAACACTAGGCGAGAGGCCAAGCCTTCCACCCTTTACCAAGTATATAGATGCATTAAGATAACATAGCAATATAGTGATATCCCAACAAGTAAATAAATGTTCCAACAAGGAACGGCCTCCAATCTTCACCTACAACTAGCAACGCTATAAGAAGGGGCTGAGCGAAGCGGTAACATAGCCAATCAAAGGTTTGCTAGGACAAGGTGGGTTAGAGGTTCAACATGGAAATTGGGAGGCTGACAAGCAAAAGGTAGGCATCGTAGCATTGGCAAAGCAAAAGAGCGAGCAAACTAGCATAGCAAAGATAGTAGTGATTTCGAGGGTATGATCATCTTGCCTGCACAGTCGTCAGAGTTGACTGGATCCTCACAAGCAAACTCAACGGGCTCCTCGGTAATGAACTCGTCTCCCGGCTCTAACCAACAAGACAAACAAGCAACAAGGATACAATCAACCACGTGCAAGACCAAGCAATATGATGAAATGATGATATGCTATGCGGGATGCGATGCGGGATGCAAAATGCAAGATATGACAGGAAATGCATGAACCTGGCCTCAACTTGGAATTCCAAGGGTGCCACTGGATAGAGAGGATGAAATCGCTTGAAAACGATATAAAGTTCATTGGAATCGGAGTTATGGTTTGGAAATGGCAAGCGTTTTAAGATATGACACCGGTCTGCGATTTACCGCAAGTAGGCATCTAAATGCAACGAAATGAACATGCTACAGCCACCAAACATGAAAACAAAATACATGGCAGTGATGTACACAAGACGGTTAACAAAACACTAGCACTGAGCCATAGGCAAATTCATCCATTAAGAGGTTCAAACAAGCATGGCAAAAATGAATATGCAAAAGAGATTCCAGACTTGGTGAAATTAACACTAGCCTGAAATTCCAGATCACGAAGCCCTCTTCGGAGCAGCAAAACAACATGATAGATGACCTGAACATGACAAGTAAGAATATGGCATGGAGCTACTCAACAAGCTTAACAAAACACCCGAAGTGACCTGGGGCCAAAAGGGTTCACAAAATACTCTACCGAGCTCACGAACATAGCTCGGACACAATCAGTTTTCAGACTTAGTGAAAACTGAGACATGCAGAAATTTAACTCACGAAGGCATGTAAACGAGCTCGATGCACTCACCATGGTGCAAGTCACAGCAAGGCAAGCATTCATCCATTAAGAAGGCACAAAATACAAGCTAGACATGGCAAGAACAATGGCATAGTATGCACGGATCAACTACAACAACGCCGGCAAAATCGCAAACGAGTTGACGATCTACCGAAGTTCACCACGAAGCAAAAGTAGAGCTCGATTGACTCAAGCTATGGTGCTCCATAAGTGCAAACAAAGACATGGATGGATAGAGCATAACATTATTAACAAAACTCCTTTACAGATCATCCTCAAAAGAGGCACGTATCACTAGGAAACAAGCTGAACATATAGCATCATGAACTAAAATATCCCAGACTTGGTGAAAGTCACTAAGTCCCTGAAATCAGCAATCTCAGGTACCTCTCTTCGCAAGATTGCACAAGACAACACACATATCCTAAAAATGTATGGGTGGCACCTCTGGAAAGAAGACAAAATGCTTAACAATTCATCCCAAAGGGGCACAGGAATATCATGCATGAATTAAACATGGCAAAAATGACAAAAGTGCATGATGAACTAACGGATCTGCAATTTAACTCACGAAGCCTCCTTCTAACAGCATTTTTGGCATCGAGATGAACTCAAATGAAAATGATGCAATGGAATGAAATGATGTACATGTCGATACGAAGATTTTGATTTATCATATGCCCAAAACGGAGCTACGGTTGCGGAGATACGAGCAGTCAAAGAATGCATCATGAGCTAGGGTTTGGGGAAAAAGTCAACCGATGCCCAGATCCAGATCTGGATCGGCACGTTTCCCGAGGCGGCGCCGGAGTTACTGTAGCTCGCCGGAGAACGCGGGGGTCGCCGGTCGGGGAGGAGGAAGAAGAAGCCGGGGCGAGGCCGGGCGGCGCCGGAGGAGGGGGCAGCGACCGCGGGCGGCGGCGCCCGGGGCGGCGGACGTTGGCGGGGAGCGGCCGGGCGGCGGGCGGCGAGGTCCGGCTCGGCGGAGGTGGCGGCCCGTGGCAGCGGCGCCCGCCTGAGCCGGGGAAGGCGGCGGCGCTGGTGGAGGCACAGGGGCGCGGGGCGCTCGGGCCGGGGGGCTCCCCGCGGGCCTGGCGGGCCCGGCGGCGGCGATGTGGGCGCGGCCCACGTGGCGGCGCGTGATTTGCTGCGGCGGCGGGGCGGACAACGTCCGGCGCGGGCGGACACGTCCGGCCCGGCGCGGGGAAGGAGATCTGTTTTTTTTAGGAGGACGGGGAGGAAGACGAGATCCGAAATGGGGGGGTGTTTAAATAGGCATAAGTGGAGCTAGGAGAGTCCAAATGAGGTGCGGTTTTCGGCCACGCGATCGTGATCGAACGCTCTAGGACATGGAGCAGAGTTTGGTGGGTTTTGGGCCAAATTGGAGGGGTGTTGGGATGCAACACACACGAGGCCTCTTCAGTCCCTCGGTTAACCGTTGGAGTATCAAATGAAGTCCAAATGACCCGAAACTTGACAGGCGGTCTACCGGTAGTAAACCAAGGCCGCATGGCAAGTCTCGGTCCAATCCGGAAATGTTTAATCCCCACACACGAAAGAAAGCTAGAAATGACCACCGGAGGAGAATGAAGCGCCGGAATGCAAAACGGACAACGGGGAAAATGCTCGAATGCATGAGATGAACACGTGTGCAAATGCAAAGCACATGATGACATGATATGAGATGCATGAAAAATGAAAACAACACACGGAGACAAAGACCCGAACCCAAGAAATAAATATAACTTAACGCCGGAAACGGCAAGAGTTGGATACAAATATGGAAAGTATAGGGGCGTTACAACACTCCACCACTACGAAAAGATCTCGTCCCGAGATCTAGGACTGAAAGAACTCCGGGTACTCAGAACGGAGGTGATCCTCGCGTTCCCAGGTAGCTTCACGGTCGGAATGGTGAGACCACTTGACTTTGAGAAATTTGATTGACTTGTTGCGAGTCTTGCGTTCAGTCTCTTCAAGGATAGCAACTGGGTGCTCACGATAAGAGAGATCTTCTTGGAGCTCAATGTCCTCGAAGTTGACGGTGCGGTCAGGCGTCTTGAAGCACTTTCGAAGCTGAGAGACGTGGAACACATCATGAACATTTGCAAAGTTTGAAGGAAGCTCGAGTTGATAGGCGAGGTCGCCTCTCTTGCTGACAATCTTGAAAGGCCCGACATATCTGGGGGCAAGCTTCCCTTTGATACCGAAGCGACGAGTACCTTTCATAGGAGAGACACGGAGGTAAACATGATCTCCGATCTCGAAAGCCAAATCACGGTGCTTACTATCATAGTAGCTCTTCTGGCGGGATTGGGGTGCTTTGAGGTTATCACGAATGACCTTGCACATTTCTTCTGCCTCTGTGATCAGGTCATTACCCAGCAGCTGACGTTCACCGGTTTCAGACCAGTTGAGAGGGGTACGGCACTTCCTGCCATATAGAATTTCAAAGGGGGCCTTGTCCAAACTTGCTTGAAAGCTGTTGTTATAGGAGAATTCAGCATAAGGAAGACAATCCTCCCACTTCATGCCGAAGGAGATCACACAAGCCCTGAGCATATCTTCAAGAATCTGGTTGACACGCTCGACTTGACCGCTCGTTTGAGGATGGAAAGCAGTGCTGAAGCGGATGCTTGTGCCCATGGCCTTCTGAAAAGAATCCCAAAACTTGGAGGTAAAGATGCTGCCACGGTCTGAAGAGATCACTTGAGGAATACCGTGTAGAGAGACAATGCGAGAGGTATAGAGTTCCGCCAATTGAGCTGCAGTGATCGACTCTTTGATAGGCAGAAAGTGAGCCACTTTGGTGAGCTTGTCGATGACCACAAATATAGCATCATTGCCACGCTTGGACTTTGGAAACCCAGTCACGAAGTCCATTTCAATGTGGTCAAACTTCCATTCTGGAAATGGCAAGAGGTTGGAGGAGACCAGCTGGCCTTTGGTGTTCTGCCTTCACTCTTCTGCAGACATCACATTCATTCACGAATTGAGCGATCTCGCGCTTCATTCGAGTCCACCAATAAGCTTGCTTAAGGTCCTGATACATCTTCGTACTCCCAGGGTGGATGGAGAGGAGAGAATTGTGAGCCTCGTTCATGATCACTTTACGAAGTTCTCCTTTGGGCACAACAATACGATCCTCGAAGAAGAGAGTGTCCTTGTCATCAAGGCGGTAGCACTTATACTTGGACTGACTCTTGGCAATCCCAATCTTCACCTTTTTCACCATAGCATCAAGAAGATGGGCTTGGCGAATCTGGTCTTCCAAGGTAGGAGAAACTTGAAGGTTGGCGAGGAAACCTTGAGGAACAATTTGAAGATTCAGCTTGCGGAAAGCTTCACAAAGCTCGGGTTGATAGGGCTTGAGAATCAGACTATTGCAATATGCTTTTCTGCTCAAAGCGTCAGCAATCACATTAGCCTTGCCTGGAGTATACTCAATACTCGGATTGTACACTTGAATCATTTCGACCCATCGAGTTTGCCTGAGGTTGAGATTAGGCTGGGTGAAGATGTACTTGAGACTCTTGTGATCAGTGAAAATGTCCACTTTTCTTCCCAATAGAAGATGTCTCCAAGTCAACAAAGCGTGCACAACTGCCGCCAACTCGAGATCATGAGTGGGGTAGTTCTTCTCATTTGGCTTCAACTGGCGAGAGGTATAAGCAACAACTTTTTTCTCTTGCATCAGTACAGCACCTAGACCTTGGAGAGAGGCATCACAAAAGACCTCGTACGGCTTGGATTCATCAGGCGGAGTCAGAACTGGAGCAGTGATCAACTTCTCTTTCAAAGTGTTGGAAGCAATATCACACTCCGGAGACCAAACGTACTTGACGTGCTTCTGAAGAAGATTTGAGAGAGGCTTGGCGATCTTCGAAAAGTTTTCAACGAATCTTCTGCAATAGCTTGCGAGACCGAGGAAGCTACGGAGTTGCTTCACATTCTGAGGAGGTTCCCAATTCACAATTGCGGATACCTTCTCGGGAGGGTTTGCGAGACCGAGGAACCGGAGGCAGGGTTTGCCGGAAGCACCTCACTGGGACAATCCCCATGGCGACCAGGCGCATAACCAGCACATGGAAGTCGCTCCACGGCCAGCCAACAGAGGTGAGTCACCTGTCCGCCCATCAACATAATCTCTCTTTCTCGCCGCGCTGCATGGGAAACGACCGCTCTAGGGATTCCCGATTCGGTATTGGCTGCACCGTTAGGTTTCTCACGGCTTTGTTTCAGTTGAGTTCTGATGTTCATAGTCTAATTCGCCAAGACCAAATTGTCATTAACAATGTTTCCAACCAGGACAGTCTGATGCGAGAGAGTTTCTTGCCCGATTCGTGTGTCAACTAGCAATTCCTTGATCTTTACTCATGTTTCTCATTCGTGATGTCCAGGTGCCGCAGGCACGACAGGGAAGCAGAAGGACGCCGGCGCCAGTGCTGGCCTCCCCTGTGTGAGAGGAAACAGACGGGTGCTCAGGGACATCGGTGACGTTCTCCACGTGAACGTCCTCGACGGGTAAGAAAATCAGCACAAGGATCGAATAATGTTCTGTTTTTTTGTTCTTCCATTCTTTTGACTGAACTGAATCTTGTCTTGTTCACTGCAACAGCAAGATCCAACTGCCGACGGGGATCAATCACCCAATCACCAGGAGCTTCGGCGCCAACCTCTTGAAGAAGGCTCAGGCCGCCATCTAAGGTATGAACAACACCCCCTTTTCCGCTCATACAGGCTTTCGAAAGCAATTTCCTATAGATGACATCAACATTTTGATCCTGCACTTGCAGATGACATCAACATTTTGATCCTACACTTGCAGGAGTTCTTGGGTTCTTCTTAATTTACCATTGCTGGAGGAACTAGACCAACACTCTAGGTAGTATCGCTAATAGAGTGGTGCGTTAAGTGGATGAGCAGGATAGGTAGATAACTTACTTTGCAAGTAAAATTCTAGGTGTGAATGCTTTGTTTTATTGGGGTTTCAGCATTCAACGTTTTCATATTACCATACATTATGTACTTAGATATATATCTCAATACCATTCATTCCTTGACTCTAATGGCGGGGTTAGTGTGTTTCCTCTACGACCAATGCAAGGACTGTGCTGGCCATACTTCTTAGATATCTCACTACTAATGCAATGCATCTACTCGAGGCAGGGTTGGCACTGTTGCCTTGAGGATGTCTGATTGGAGAACACCATCATCCTCCCCTTGGTCTCTGATGTCTTGGTAGAGTGGTGGATCACGAGCAGGGTCCTCATTTCAAAGAAGAAGCGGTGAGGTTTTGATTCTCTGGTCATGTTAACCGGCTGGAGCCTTTATTATTTGCCAACACTAATATGTGACCACTCAAATCTTATCTGATATGCTTCTTTCGAAGCTGGCCAGAGGAACCGGAGTTGCTGCATGTGGGAGTAGTTCCATTTGTATCTAGGAGTGATGTATTATTGGTGTAACTATTATTACGACAGCTCTCTTGTAACATTACTTGCTTTCTCCTTCTATAATAAATATTGTAAGCAATTTGCGTGCTCTAAAAAACAAGGTCGGGTTAGTACTCACCTCGTCCTATAAGAGGCTATTGTGTATGCACATGGTTGACTTGGCAGCAGAGACTCATTAATTCAGTATCAATGTTAACTGTGCCTCTCTGCTTATTTTGAAAACTCTGCTTTTGAGTTGCATATAGTTTATGTTCGTCAATTAGTTGACAACCTCACACCTTAACATAGCTGAGAATTATTATTGTGCGTATAACTGGACAGAAAATTAATTGATGCAGACTTGGAGATGGTGAAGAAGTTGGTTGGAAAGAGCAAAAAAGAAGCAGGCTGGACTTAAGGTCGACAACTTGATGTGCATGAGGAGTAGGCATAGGCGAGCATGGCTGCACAGAGCAGTGACATTAGCCGGTGACCGGCCAGCACGGCCTCAACGAGGATGCTCCACCCCATGCTTGCCATTGTTCTGCACCACCGAGGTTTTGTTTTTTCCCCTTCTCTTTCCTTCCTCCAATCTTCAGTCGAGCTGGATGAACAGAAACAAACTATCTCTTCTATTTGTAGATGAAGAAGTTGTCTGGCTTACCAGCCGCCTGAGCACCCAGATCTTCGCGCCCGACTATTGAAGAAGCCTTGGGCTGATTAAGCTATCCCAAACAAGGTACATACATCCCCGTTGGCCAAGGTTCACAGATCTTTAAATTAAATATGTGATGAAAATTCACCATTATATCTGTGGTTATCATCTGAAATTAAATATGCAGCTGTGACCTACTCCCTCCGTCCCAAAATAAGTGTCTCAACTTTAGTACAACTTTGTACTGAAGTTAGTAAAAAGTTGAGACATGTATTTCGGGACTGAGAGAGTAGATAATATTCAGAGACTATTTCTCACTATCCCAAACAAATAACGGAATTTTACCCACGATCTATTTAAACCAAATTATATGCCAATAAGATCAATTTTCGGTAACTTTTATATGGAAAGGAATAATTCATGATCAATCTTTAATCAAGCATAAAAAAATTGGGTAGTATTTGGTAACTTTTATATGGAAATGAATAAATCACGATCAATCTTTGATCAATCATAAATCATTACTATTATATGAGAAAGGGTCATTTGATTCCTCTCTCGAAAAAGAAAAAAAACAGTACACCGCCAACTCCTCTCTCGATCCTATCCTCCTTGATATTTTTGCTAGGTTGTGGCTATGGGATGGCGCCGCCGCCGCCATCACGGGACCACAGTCCATGCCTCCGCCGTCCAACGTCTAGCCCCTTCCCGTTCTAGGGCTTCCACAAGTCAACATCGCACCTCCTCCCCCACCAGAGAACATGTAGCAGTAGGAGCAGAGAGGAATCGGGGGCAGGGTTCGCCGGAAGGACCTCGCTGGGACAACACCATGGCGACCGGGCGCATAACCAGCACGCGGCAGTCGCTCCACGGCCAGCCAACAGAGGTGAGTCGCCTGTCCGCCCATCAACATAATCTCTCTTTCTCGCCGCGCTGCATGGGAAACGACCGCTCTAGGGATTCTCGATTCGGTCCTGGCTGCGCCGTTAGGTTTCTCACGGCTTTGTTTCAGTTGAGTTCTGATGTTCATAGTCTAATTCGTCAAGACCAAATTTTCATTAATAATGTTTCCAACCAGGACAGTCTGATGCGAGAGAGTTTCTTGCCCGATTCGTGTGTCAACTAGCAATTCCTTGATCTTTACTCATGTTTCTCGTTCGTGATGTCCACGTGCCGCAGGCCCGACAGGGAACCAGAAGGACGCCGGCGCCAGCGCTGGCCTCCCCTGTGTGACAGGAAACAGACGGGTGCTCGGGGACATCGGCGACGTTCTCCACGTGAACGTCCTCGACGGGTAAGAAAATCAGCGCAAGGATCGAATAATGTTCTGTTTTTTTGTTCTTCCGTTCTTTGGACTGAACTGAATCTTGTCTTGTTCACTGCAACAGCAAGATCCAACTGCCGACGGGGATCAATCACCCAATCACCAGGAGCTTCGACGCCAACCTCTTGAAGAAGGCTCAGGCCGATCCATCTAAGGTATGAACAACACCCCCTTTTCCGCTCATACAGGCTTTCGAAAGCAATTTCCTATAGATGACATCAACATTTTGATCCTGCACTTGCAGATGACATCAACATTTTGATCCTGCACTTGCAGGAGTTCTTGGGTTCTTCTTAATTTACCATTGCTGGAGAAACTAGACCAACACTCTAGGTAGTATCGCTAATAGAGTGGTGCGTTAAGTGGATGAGCAGGATAGGTAGATAACTTACTTTGCAAGCAAAATTCTAGGTGTGAATGCACTGTTTTGTTGGGGTTTCAGCATTCAACGTTTTCATATTACCATACATTATGTACTTAGATATATATCTCAATACCATTCATTCCTTGACTCTAATGGCGGGGTTAGTGTGTTTCCTCTACGACCAATGCAAGGACTGTGCTGGCCATACTTCTTAGATATCTCACTACTAATGCAATGCATCTACTCGAGGCAGGGTTGGCCCTGTTGCCTTGAGGATGTCTGATTGGAGAACACCATCATCCTCCCCTTGGTCTCTGATGTCTTGGTAGAGTGATGGATCACGAGAAGGGTCCTCATTTCAAAAAAGCGGTGAGGTTTTGATTCTCTGGTCATGTTAACCGGCTGGAGCCTTTATTATTTGCCAACACTAATATGTGACCACTCAAATCTTATCTGATATGCTTCTTTGGAAGCTGGCCAGAGGAACCGGAGTTGCTGCATGTGGGAGCAGTTCCATTTGTATCTAGGAGTAATGTATTATTGGTGTTCCTATTATTACGACAGCTCTCTTGTAACATTACTTGCTTTCTCCTTCTATAATAAATATTGTAAGCAATTTGCGTGCTCTAAAAAACAAGGTCGGGTTAGTACTCACCTCGTCCTATAAGGGGCTATTGTGTATGCACATGGTTGACTTGGTAGCAGAGACTCATTAATTCAGTATCAATGTTAACTGTGCCTCTCTGCTTATTTTGAACACTCTGCTTTTGAGTTGCATATAGTTTATGTTCATCAATTAGTTGACAACCTCACACCTTAACATAGCTGAGAATTATTATTGTGCGTATAACTGGATAGAAAATTAATTGATGCAGACTTGGAGATGGTGAAGAAGTTGGTTGGAAAGAGCAAAAAAGAAGCAGGCTGGACTTAAGGTCGACAACTTGATGTGCATGAGGAGTAGGCATAGGCGAGCATGGCTGCACAGAGCAGTGACATTAGCCGGTGACCGGCCAGCACGGCCTCGAACGAGGATGCTCCACCCCATGCTTGCCATTGTTCTGCACCACCGAGGTTTTGTTTTTTCCCCTTCTCTTTCCTTCCTCCAATCTTCAGTCGAGCTGGATGAACAGAAACAAACTATCTCTTCTATTTGTAGATGAAGAAGTTGTCTGGCTTACCAGCCGCCTGAGCACCCAGATCTTCGCGCCCGACTATTGAAGAAGCCTTGGGATGATTAAGCTATCCCAAACAAGGTACATACATCCCCGTTGGCCAAGGTTCACAGATTTTTAAATTAAATATGTGCTGAAAATTCACCATTATATCTGTGGTTATCATCTGAAATTAAATATGCAGCTGTGACCTACTCCCTCCGTCCCAAAATAAGTGTCTGAACTTTAGTACAACTTTGTACTGAAGTTAGTAAAAAGGTGAGACACGTATTTCAGGACTGAGAGAGTAGATAATATTCAGAGACTATTTCTCACTATTGTCCAAAATTTGTTTGAGAGAAGTAGTCCAAATTTTGTTTGAGAGAACAGAAAGCTTATAGTCATCACGAGAAAACAGTTGTCGTGGATGTTGATGCTCGAGCTGATAGGAGAAAAATAGTTGCTTTTATCAGAGGCTACAACATACCTGGGCAAGCTTCAAACTTTACTATCCAAACTTTGTTGTAAGTGTCTAACTCCTTTGTCGTGTACTTGTGTATTTTTGCAGCTTCTCATGTAACAGCTATTGGAGTCTATTTTTTTACAGGAGTAGGAAACTTATGTTATGTTTGGTTCTTAATCACTGCAATGAGATCATAATAGATAGGAAGAATAGTTACATCTTCTCCTATGCTTAGTGTTAATTTGAATTGTTGTTCTGAAAGTTTTATTTAGGGAAACTAAAAGTAATTATCCTTGTCCTCCATTTGCAGTCAGATGATGCCCGCGGCCCTAGGGAACCATGGTATGACTTGCATTCAAAAATTGATGATCCAACAGCTTATGATGTTCTACAGAATTTTCAGGAGCGTTGGTTGAAGGCATCGAAACGCCATGGCAAATATCCTCTGAATATTCTCGAGATGAACCCATGAACCAGATTTGGAAACATTTATGGATCAATAAATCTTAATATTTGATCCACTATTAGCTAATAATTGTTATAGCTTATGATCTTATCGAGTTTAGGGTCGCTTATTATCTTATAGCTAAAGACACAAGCTGTTGAAAAATATCGTGGAAGTAAGTACTTTTCTCCCTCTCCACTTTCGTCGGTGACAAGTTCAGTTTTTTTGTATTGATGGATCAAGTCGTGTTGGTTTAACTTCATAGTATAAGGAACTTGCAGTTATTTTTTGTTCATTATCTTATAAGCTACATAAAATAGCAGTATCATCTTGAAGCTGGTGATGGATTAGTGGCCCCAAGTATTCCTGATAGTGCAAACATATATTCATTTTTGTGAACTGAAAATGGGGGATATATTATGTGTGATGAGTGGGATGAGAAAGTTTTAATAAGGCCTTGTACAATGGGAGGTGCTCAGGAGAGGTGCTTAAAGAAATAAACCAGGATTTCCTTAAGCACCGGTGCTTATTTGTACAGGGTAGACGCTTAACTAAGCGTCTCTTCTATAGAAATAGGCACCGGTGCTTCAGAAAAACCCGGTTTATTTTTCTAAGCACCTCCCTAAGCATCTCCCATTGTACAAGGCCTAAGGAGACATGAGTAGATTGGTTATCTGTACCATATCAACATAATGTACTTTTAGTTTTCAAATTAGCGTACGACTGACCCCTGTCATATTGGGTATAAAGAATTTTCCTTTTTCATCATGCCTCCTTGTACATGTTCTTTTGTGAGATTAAGAAAGAAAAAGCAAAATGGTTCAATTGCATAGGATGCATAAATACAACATTTTGCAACTGAATTAGTTCAGTGTTGTTTTTCCGTAAGAATAAACACAATATTTTGTAGGTTATGTTAGCTGGAATCCGGACTGCATGCTTAGAAATTGCAATTTTTAAAAATTAGATTAAACAAATATAGTTGAATCATACTCCATATTACTCAGTGAAACGGCGGCACGGTGGATTCACTTGGCAAACTCTGAGCTGGTGTTAGAGTGAACACTCTCAGGGCGGGGAGGTGGTCGGACATCACTAATGCCGCCACGGCCAACGGGCGAAGAATAGAGTTCCTTTCTGCTTTCCCGTGCATGGATGAATGATTGGAGGAGGAGAAGGTGAGCTTGCTTGGAGAAGTATACATGATGAGAGCTATATGTTTGAATAATGGTATACTATATGTTTTATTGTCCTGTGGCCAATTTGAATTGCACACATATCACCCGTTGAGGGGAAAGGAAAAAAAAGCAACACACATGATCGGCTTGCCTGCTCGCCTTCTTCTTTTCTCTTCTCTGGCGGTACCATCTCTCCCATCACCAGTCCTCCCGGCATCTCCAATGCGGCAAGAGATGAAGATGGACGTGCCGACGCGCGTCGACCACCACAAAATAGGCCCGGTTGATCTTGCTACATACAAGAGCCCCCGAACTTCGGGTGTTTTCGCGCTCATGCATGAGCTTCATGGTGACGTCGCCAAGCAAGAGAACTAGAGGAGATCGATGAACGAATCGATGCACATTTCCCAATTAGAATATTTATTTAATTATCCTATTTTTTGTTGTTTCGTGGCAACACATGGGAATTCAGTTAGGTTGATTAAGATCTATTTTTGTCTTACGCCTTTTTATTAGGTTGATTATGATCGTTTTTTGTCCTACCTGTTGCAATAGGCATTGGAGTGGGATTTGGGTAGCATTGTGTTTTTCTAAGGAAGGCCATCATGGCTCTCTTGCATTATTTATGAGATTACATCGAAGAAAGGGGTTCATCGACCCAGTACGATGTTTTCTTATAATTAAAACAAAATACAGCTAACTATCAGATCATATGATTTACTTCACTTTGAGAGTGCTTTAATTTTCCCTCCTCATTTAATTGTCAAAACTTAAGCATGTTAGAGAATCACAATGGTTAATGGGAAGGTGGGATATGCGAGAGGCACTTTAGCACTTGTTGTAATGTGCTCGTGGTATTTCTCGCCTTCTACCCATAGTAACACATGAACATTTCTTTATTAAAAAAAACACATGAACATTTCTTTGTCATAGTAGACGCATGGTGAAAGTGAGGTGGGTTTTGAAGGAGAGGGCTCCAACGAGAAATGTCCCTGTGGTGGAAAACCGAGCCGGAAGAGAATGGTCCTATAGGAAAAGAAAAGGGTGAGTCATGGGTTGGTTTCCTTTTTTGTTGGGCCCGCGTGTTGGAGACAACATGTCGGATAGTCCGGACAACCACATTTCTCTCACACATATGGTTTGGATTTGGGGGATCCCAGACAAACGGTTCAATTTTGGCGAGCCCGCTGGGCATCTGTACACGTCCGGACGTACGAGAGAAAAATGAACTTCGACCTTGAAGACGACCTTAATCATTTATTTATTTACTTATATGCATTGTAGCCCGTAGCAACGCACGGGCATTCTACTAGTTAATTACTAATATTTGACCAGGTTAAATGTCAAAATTAACCAGCAAGCAGGAAATGTTCCGCCGTAGAAACATGATGATGGTTTGGACTTGCAGACATATAGTGCATCAGAAGTCAAGGCTGCTGAAGTAACAAGAAGATCTTCCTACTGTTTGTATCCGGCTCAGTAAAATACTAGTACGCCTTGCCTGCAGCGTTGAACGTCCACTGCCGTGCACTATCTGTTACCCAAAATGAAGCATCGTAGTCAGACTCTGACCGACGCTGGGTTGGTAGAGGTAGGTGGACACGGTCTTTGCATATTAGCAGTAATGTAGTTTGAAGGAATGGATGTAATTCGCAAGGAAAAAAGACCATTAAGTCGGACTTTGCGTTAGTCTTGCGGGTAACAGCTACGGGCCGACCGATTCGCGTGCTGATGCCCATTTATGGACGCCTAACTAGGTTACTTAAAAATATATACTAGTACTTCCTCATTCTCTAAAGGAGATTCCTAGAAAAAATTGTCCAAGTCAAATGATGCAATGTTTGATATTAACAATGAACTAAAACATGCGAGTGCGTAATAAAAAAAATATATTTTAATACAATATGTATTTGGTGTTGTGGTTGTTGGTAGTTTTTCTACAAATTTGATCAAGCTCTGTACTATTTGCCTTGAGATAAAAGTTATAGCATCCTTTTGAAGACAAAGAGAGTACGTGATTTGATCTGCTGAACGTCTTTTGATCCCACGTTAACTCAGTGCGCACTGCACTTTCTCACGCCGGCTTGGAAGTCTCGTGGCCTAAGCTCTAGCTTAGTTGCATACTGTAGCCACGATTGACTTCATTCCCTCTGGATTATCAAGTACTAGCACTAAACTAACTAACCCCTCAAGGCGAAAGGTTACGTGGCCTCTTAGTTACCGGCGCAACAAAAAGTAGCGATTGACTTGTCAATTGTCATTTTCTCTGGATTAGCCAGTAGTGCTAAACTAATTAACCCCTAAAAGTGAAAGGTTACATGGCCTCTTACCTGCTCTACAAAAAGTACTTCCTCCGTCCAAATTATTTCTCGCAGAAATGAGTGTATTTAGACGTACTTTAATGATATACATATATTTATTTTTATCCGTTTATGCGATAACTATTTGGGAAAGGAAGGAGTAGCTAGTAGCCCAGTATACTGCCAATGATGCTAATCTGCAATCTCCCTTCACATCACGGCCTTTCCATGAAGCCTCTCCTCTAGCCGGTCTAGCAAGCCATGCATGCATGCATATGCCACCAGGTTGGGAGGTACGAAAATAGCCGTACGTGATCCATGATATCAACATGCATGGCGTTTCATGTCGCTTGGTTAGACTAGCCTGGTCAAGTCAACGATTGCAAACGGCCGTAGGATTCGGACGCCTTGTCCCCTCGAGTGTATAAACAGGCCACACTACAGGCTTAGCAAACAATTCTTCCATTGAGCAGCGAGTTAACTAGCTAACCAACTTCAGATGATATATTTTCTAGTGATGTAAATATTATGATGTAGTACTTATATTATGTTGATTATGAATTGACAATCCAGGGATGCGCACAGACCTGATAAACCGAAGAGGAGGTAGTACTTCCTCCGGTTCGGTTTATAAGTTGGACATGGTTTTCGGAAAATCTATTTTATTAGAAAAATATGTATTATATTCTATAAAAGTATTATCCTTACAATCATTGTCAAATGTAGTTTCTAATCTTATAATTTTTATGGTATATTATACTTCCTCCATCCCATATTAAGTGTAGCTAAAACAGATGTATCTAGCACGTAGGGAGTACATGCTTTATTAATCAATTCAATGACCAAAAACCGACGTGCGATTTATAAACCCAAAAGATGGAATATTTGATTTTTCCGTTACCACTCGTGTCTGCGTGTTGAGAGCATAGGCGGGCCCGAGAAAGGAAGTCTTGTTTCTTGTAACAGGGACAAAGAAAACTAACGTGACGCAGGTGGTAGAATTTGCATGTTGTAGAGTGCCAAGTGCCAACTCTTCTCCTATGTCAATTTCTTCCAGCCACGTAGCAACAACTTTCCTTTACCATGTGATACGTCCATTTTGCATCATGCTTTTATATCGATGTTTATTGCATTATGGGATGTTATTTCACATTATGTCACAATACGTATGGCTATTCTCTCTTATTTTACAAGGTTTACATAAGGAGGAGGAATGCCGGCAGCTGGAATTCTGGGCTAGAAAAGGAGGAAATATTAGAGACCTATTCTGCACAACTCCAAAAGTCCTGAAACTCCACGGAATACCTTATAATAAATAATGAAAAATCCTCGCCAAAGATGAAGACCAGGGGGCCCACACCCTTCTCACGAGGGTGGGGGCCTCCCCCCCTAGGGCGCGCCACCTACCTCGTGGGCCCCCTGGTGGCTCTCCGATGATCATCTTCTCCTATATGAAGTCTTTCGTCGAGAAAAAAATAGGAAGCAACCTTTCGGGACGAAACTCCGCCGCCACGAGGCGGAACCTTGGCGGATCCAATCTAGAGCTCCGGCAGAGCTGTTCTGCCGGGGAAACTTCCCTCCCGGAGGGGGAAATCAGCGCCATCGTCATCACCATCGCTCCTCTCATCGGGAGAGGGCAATCTCCATCAACATCTTCATCAGCACCATCTCATCTCAAAACCCTAGTTTATCTCTTGTATCCAATTCTTGTCTCCAAGTTCGGGATTGGTGCTAGTAGGTTGTTAGTAGTGTTAATTACTCCTTGTAGTTGATGCTAGTTGGTTTAATTGGTGGAAGATCATATGTTCAGATCCTTTATGCATATTAATACCCCTCTGATTATGAAAATGTTTATGCTTTGTAAGTAGTTACGTTTGTTCCTGAGGACAAGGGAGAAGTCTTGCTATTAGTAGTCATGTGAATTTGGTATTCGTTCGATATTTTGATGAGATGCATGTTGTCTAGCCTCTAGTGGTGTTATGTGAATGTCGACTACATAACACTTCACCATTATTTGGGCCTAGAGGAAGGCATTGGAATGTAATAAGTAGATGATGGGTTGCTGGAGTGACAGAAGCTTAAACCCTAGTTTATGCGTTGCTTCGTAAGGGCTGATTTGGATCCATATGTTTCATTCTATGGTTAGGTTTACCTTAATACTTTTGTTGTAGTTGCGGATGCTTGCAATAGAGGTTAATCATAAGTGGGATGCTTGTTCAAGTAAGAACAGCACCCAAGCACCGGTCCACCCACATGTCAAATTATCAAAGTACTGAACGCGAATCATATGAGCATGATGAAAACTAGCTTGACGATATTCCCATGTGTCTTCGGGAGCGCTTTTCCTTATATAAGAGTTTGTCCAGGCTTGTCCTTTGCTACAAAAAGGATTGGGCCACCTTGCTGCACTTTATTTACTTTTGTTACTTGTTGCTCGTTACAAATTATCTTATCACAAAACTATCTGTTACCACTTATTTTAGTAATTGCAGAGAATACCTTGCTGAAAACCGTTTATCATTTCCTTCTGCTCCTTGTTGGGTTCGACACTCTTACTTATCGAAAGGACTACGATAGATCCCCTATACTTGTGGGTCATCAAGACTCTTTTCTGGCACCGTTGTCGGGGAGTGAAGCGCCTTTGGTAGGTGGAATTTGGTAAGGAAAAATTTATATAGTGTGCTGAAATTTACTGTCACTTGTTACTATGGAAAGGAATCCTCTGAGGGGCTTGTTCGGGGTATCTTCACCCCGACCAGTAGAGCAAAGAGTTGCTCCTCAACCTACTGAACCTATTGAAAATGAATATGAAAATGAAATTCCTTATGAGTATCCTTTGGGTATGATAGAAAAACTGCTAGCTAATCCTTTTACAGGAGATGGAACAAAGCATCCTGATGAACACCTAATATATGTGGATGAAGTTTGTGGATTATTTAAGCTTGCAGGTATACCCGATGATGTTGCTAAGAAGAAGGTCTTCCCTTTATCTTTGAAGGGAGACGCATTGATATGGTATAGGCTATGTGATGATACGAGATCATGGAACTATAGAATATTGAAATTGGAATTTCATCAAAAGTATTACCCTATGCATCTTGTTCATCGTGATCGCAATTATATATATAATTTTTGGCCTCGCGAAGGAGAAAGCATCTCTCAAGCTTGGGGAAGGCTTAAATCAATGTTATATTCATGCCCCAATCATGAGCTCTCAAGAGAAATGATTATTCAAAATTTTTATGCTTGGGTTTTTGATAACAATCGCATCATGCTCGATACTTCTTGTGCTGGCTCTTTTATGATGAAGACTATTGGATTTAAATGGGATCTATTGGATAGAATTAAATGCAACTCTGAAGATTGGGAACTCGACAATGGTAAGGAGTCAGGTATGACACCTAGTTTTGATTGTGTTAAATCTTTTATGGATACCGATATTTTTCGTAAGTTTAGCACTAAATATGGACTTGATTCTGAGATAGTAGTTTCTTTCTGTGAATCTTTTGCTACTTATGTTGATTGCCCTAAGGAGAAGTGGTTTAAATATCATCCTCCCATACAAGTAAAAGTATCTGCACCTATTAAAGTTGAAGAAAAGACTATCACTTATAATGATCCTATTGTTCCTACTTCTTATGTTGAGAAACCACCTTCCCCTGTTAGAATAAAGGATCATGCTAAAGCTTCAACTGTGGTTCGTAAAAGCAATATTGAAACATATACACCTCCTGAGCAAGTTAAAGTTCAACCTAATATTGCTATTGTTAAAGAGCTCTTGTCTGATAATATTGATGGGCATGTTATTCAGTTCTGCGGTGAAACTGCTAGAATTGCTAAACCTTGTGCTAAAGATAAACATAGACCTGTGGTAGGCGTGCCTGTTATTTCTGTTAAAATAGGAGATCATTGTTATCATGGCTTATGTGATATGGGTGCTAGTGCTAGTGTAATACCTTATGACTTGTATAAAGAAATCAAGCATGAAATTGCACCTGCTGAGTTAGAAGATATTGATGTCACAATTAAACTTGCTAATAGAGATACTATTTCAGCAATGGGAATTGTTAGAGATGTTGAAGTCTTGTGCGGGAAAACTAAATATCCTGCTGATTTTCTTGTTCTTAGTTCCCCACAAGATAGCTTTTTTCCCATTATATTTGGTAGACCCTTCTTGAATATAGTTAATGCTACGATAGACTGCGAAAAGAATGTTGTTACTATTGGCTTGGATGATATGACTCATGAGTTTAATTTCTCTAAATTTAGTAAACAACACCGTGAAGAAGAATTTCCTAATAAGGATGAAATTATTGGTCTTGCTTCTATTGCCGTACCTCCTAGTGATCCTTTAGAACAATATTTGCTAGACCATGAGAATGATATGTTTATGAATGAAAGAAGGGAAATAGATGAAGTATTCTTTAAACAAGAACCTATGCTGAAACAAAATTTGCCTGTTGAAATCCTAGGGCATACCCCTCCACCTAAGGGTGATCCCGTGTTTGAGCTTAAACCGTTGCCTGATAATCTTAAATATGCTTATCTTGATGAAAAGAAGATATATCATGTTATTATTAGTGCTAACCTTTCAGAGCATGAAGAAGAAAGATTATTGAAAACTCTAAAGAAGCACCGTGCTGCTATTGGATATACTCTTGATGATCTTAAGGGCATTAGTCCCACTCTATGTCAACATAAAGTAAATTTGGAAGCCGATGCCAAACTAGTTCGTGATCCTCAACGACGTCTAAATCCTAAAATGAAAGAAGTGGTAAGAAAAGAAATACTAAAGCTTCTGGAGGCAGGTATAATTTATCCCGTTGCTGATAGTCAGTGGGTGAAAGGATCGATATGGTTGACTAGAGGGGGGGTGAATAGGCAACTAACAATTTTTAGCTTTTCTTTAACAATTTAAGCTTTGCATCAAAGTAGGTTGTCTAGATATGCAACTAGGTGAGCAACCTATATGATGCAACAAGGATAGGAACACAAGCAAGCAAGAGATATGATACAAATAAGCTTGCACAAGTAAAGGCACGAGACAACCAAGAGTGGAGACGGTGGAGACGAGGATGTGTTGCTGAAGTTCCTTCCCTTTGAGAGGAAGTACGTCTCCGTTGGAGCGGTGTGGAGGCACAATGCTCCCCAAGAAGCCACTAGGGCCACCGTATTCTCCTCACGCCCTCACACAATGCGAGATGCCGTGATTCCACTATTGGTGCCCTTGAAGGCGGCGACCGAACCTTTACAAACAAGGTTGGGGCTCTCTCCACAACTTAATTGGAGGCTCCCAACGAAATCACGAAGCTTCACCACAATGGAATATGGCTCATAGGTGACCTCAACCATCTAGGGTGCTCAAACACCCAAGAGTAACAAAATCCACACAAGAAAGTATGGGGGAAGCAAATATCCTTTGGTGGAAGTGTAGATCTAGGTCTCCTCCTTCAATCCCTAGCAAATCAACAAGTTTGAGTGGCTAGAGAGAGAGAGAGAGAGATCGGGCAAGAGAGCTTGAAGTGCATTAATGATGGAGTGAGAGAGGTCAAAGGTGAGAGTGGTAGGTGGGAGAAGCTCCCTTATATAGCAACCCTAGATTCCAACCGTTACTGCGTTTTTTGTACTGTAGCGGTACAACCGGTCCTTGTCCCGGTACAACCGGGACTCATGGTGTATCTGCAGAACCCTACCAAGCGGTACAACCGGACCTGTGGGCGGTAGTACCGGCTAAGAAAAATAATCGGACTAACCGCCTAGCCACCGCACAACCACCGCATCAAAACAGGAGCTTGACCGGTACTTGGGCAGTGCCTGGCCGGAACAACCGCATGGCCTTGAGCTCTTGGGCGGCTAAGTTCTGAGCGAAAGAACCGCTCGGACCACCGGTGGTACCGGTCATCGAGGAACGACCAGACCAACCGGGCCACTACCGCCCAAGAACCGCATCAAAACAGAAGCATGAGCGGTACTTGAGCGGTGCATGGATGGAACCACCGCCCCAGCTTTTGCAGAGCATGGTGGCGGTACCACCGCCCGGAGGCAGCAGTACAACCGCTCGAGCAAAGCTGGTGAGCGACAAGACCCAGCGGTACAACCGCTCCAGAGAGCAGTACAACCACTGGGCAGAAACAGTGAGCAGGAATAGATAGGGGAAGAGACAAGGAAAACTCTCTCTCTCTCACACCTGAGGAAGACAAAGGAGGGGTGATGAAGGTGTACGTGAAAAGATTCCCCCAGTTCTTTCTAATGAGGATTCCCTCTTGATAGTACGGGTTCCCTACGACCAAAGAGATAAAAAGCATACGGGACTCCGTCTTCGATCTTTTCCTACAAGAGAGAATAGCTTTCCGATGTGAGCCTAAGCGTCAAGAACCTGAAACATTTAGCACATGATTAGACCAACAAAGGGTTGTCATCATCATCCAAAACATAAAGTAGGGAAATGCCCTTTCAATCTCCCCCTTTTTGGTGGATGATGACAACAACATGATTTGCAAGAGAGAAGTCTATGAAATCTAGACAGAACTCCCCCAAGATGTGTGCCCCAATAAGAACACACTGTTGGAAAGCATGGGCACACTATCAGGGCTAGACTCTCCCTAGATTTTATAGACTCGCCACTCTAAGCCCATAATATGAGAGACAACATAACGGATAGATAACAATAATAACAATAATAATAACCATATTAACCGACGAACTAAAAGCAATAAAAGGAGTAGCATAAGTAGTCTCACACATAGCAAGAAACCACGAACAAAGTTCAGCACTAAAGAGAAACACGAGGAAATGAGAAACCCAACCCATGCAAATCCCGATACCTATAGAACCCTCTCCCCCTTTGGCATCAAGACACCAAAAAGGAAAAGAGCGAAGCTAGCGTCCCAAAACTCAGTAGTCCTCCTCTGGCTCCTCGGTCGCATCTGGATCCTCATCAGCAGAGTCGTCATCGTCGTCGGGATCATATTCCTCCATGGCATTGTCAGCAGTAGCAAAAGAGGTGGATGGTTGGGGAGGAGCCTCATCATCAGATCAGGTGCTGTGGGTTGAAATCCAACGCTCCTCTGGGGTGATGCTCTTCTTAGAGCCACTCTGTACCGGCATATTGAGGTGCTTCATCATTGCAATTTGGCGACGCCATGCAAGCTTCTCATTGACATGTGCCTCATACATCTTCTTCTGGATGTCAACCTGGAGACAAAAGGTCTTCTTCACCTTGGCAGTGAGCTTGGCCACCCAAGAGGGCTTGGCCCCTAGCTCCATCTCAAAGTCCTCAACATTAGAAGTGGCATAGACATCCTCAGGAGCATTGGCAGGGAAGAGGGGCTCGGCGTGCTTCTTCTTCTTAAGAAGCTTGACCTCATGAACAGTGATATTGTCTGGAGAGGTGAGGAGCTCTCCAGGACGACGAACAACCCACACAGAGTTCAGAAAGCACATGACAAACGGAGCGTAGATTGGGACCTTACGGTAGATGACCATGTTGTACATTTCATGCTACAGCCAATTTGACACATCAAACGTTGCACCAGTCCCCACCATGGTCTTCATAGCAACCATCAAGTTAACCAGATAGCCATGAATCTCATCTTGGTTGCCCACCTTGGGCAAGAGCACAATACGGAACACTCGGTGCATGATGTCATAGACCTTCTCCAAATCCTTGGATTCTCCAATAATCCCACGGCCCCGAATGTATAGAGGGGCAAGCTTCTCCTTAGGCATGGACTCAGGATGGTCATGAGGACGAATGCCACCCCTTCCTTCCAAACCGGTATCATCATACCCAATAGCATTGCAGAAAGCCCTCCAGGGAACTTGAAAGAGCTCATTGATATGTCTCCAACGTATCTATAATTTTTGATTGCTCCATGCTATATTATCTACTGTTTTGGACTATATTGGGCTTTATTTTCCACTTTTATATTATTTTTGGGACTAACCTATTAACAGGAGGCCCAGCCCAGAATTGTTGTTTTTTGCCTATTTCAGTGTTTCGGATAAACAGAATATCAAACGGAGTCCAAACGGAATAAAATCTTCGGAAACGTGATTTTCTCACCGAACGTGATCCAGGAGACTTGGACCCTACTGCAAGGGATCAAAGAGGTGGTCACGAGGGTGGGGGGCGCCCCCCCTAGGGCGCGCCCCCCTGCCTCGTGGGCCCCTCGGTGCTCCACCGACGTACTCCTTCCTCCTATATATACACACGTACCCCCAAACGATCAGAACAGGAGCCAAAAACCTAATTCCGCCGCCGCAACTTTCTGTATCCATGAGATCCCATCTTGGGGCCTGTTCCGGAGCTCCGCCGGAAGAGGGCCGTCATCACGGAGGGCTTCTACATCATCCTAGCCCCTCCGATGAAGTGTGAGTAGTTTACCTCAGACCTTCGGGGTCCATAGTTAGTAGCTAGATGGATTCTTCTTTCTCTTTGAATCTCAATACAAAGTTCTCCCCCTCTCTTGTGGAGATCTATTCGATGTAATCTTCTTTTTGCAGTGTGTTTGTTGAGACCGATGAATTGTGGGTTTATGATCAAGTCTATCTATGAATAATATTTGAATCTTCTCTAAATTCTTTTATGCATGATTGGTTATCTTTGCAAGTCTCTTCGAATTATCCGTTTGGTTTGGCCAACTAGATTGGTAGTTCTTACCATGGGATAAGTGCTTAGCTTTGGGTTCGATCTTGCGGTGTCCTTACCCAGTGATAGAAGGGGCAGCAAGGCACGTATTGTATCATTGCCATCGAGGATTTCTGGCGCCGTTGCCGGGGAGTCTACGCAAAAAGTCAACATACCAAGTACCCATCACAATCCCTATCTATCGCATTACATTATTTGCCATTTGCCTCTCATTTTCCTCCCCCCCAATTCACCCTTGCCGTTTTATTCGCCCTCTCTCTCTCTCTTTCCTCCCTCTCTATTTGCCTCTTATGCCCGTTTGCTTTTTGTTTGCTTGTATGGTTAGAATAGTTGTTTATTTATTACTAAACAGAGAACCTAAGATCTATGGATCCTCATCCACTTGCTAATCTTTTTAAGAGGTCCAATTATGATAAACCAATTGCTAGTGAGTTTTGTGCACTAGATTATCTTTATGAAGTTTTGCTTGAAATTCGTGAATCTGAAAAGTATGATGAATTACCTCATGAAGCAATTCACGATAGATCTTTGAATATAAAGCATGATTGCAATGATTCTATTATAAATTCTATTAATGTCAATTGTGCTAATAATATGCAAAACCCTAAGCTTGGGGATGCTAGTTCTGCTATGTCCTCTACTTGTTGCAATGATCATGATTGGGGTGATTCTTCTTTCGATCTTGAAAATTTATTTAAACCCCATGTTGAATATGAGATTGATTATAATGTTTGCAATAATATTGAAAGTGGGTTTGGAAAGGTCATGACTTTAGTTAATGTTAATCCCACTATTTCGGAAGAGTGTCAACTTTGCATGCATGAGGATCGTGTTGAAAATATTTTCTGTGATAGCTATTTTGTTGAATTTGATTATGATCCTACATGTAATTATTATGAGAGGGGAAAATATGGTGGTAGAAATTTTCATGTTACTAAATTACCTCTCGTTATGTCGAGATTGCTATTGTTTCTTTCCGCTTCCTTGCATATGCTAGTTTTTGCTTGCCTTGATAATTTGTTTGCCTATAAGATGCCTATGCATAGGAAGTATGTTAGACTTAGATGTGTTTGTCACATGCTTTATGATGCCCTCTTTGGGCTTCAATTCTTGTCTTTCATGTGACCATCATTAAAATTATCAATGCCTAGCTAAGAAGGCTTTAAAGAAAAGCGCTTATTGGAAGACAACCCAATATTTTTCCTTGCTGTTATTTAATAAATAAATTATTTAGCCTCTGTTTTGGTTGTGTTTTTTGTGTTTAATTAGTGTTTGTGCCATGCAGAACCGTTGGGAAGACTTGGGGAAAGTCTTGTTGAACTTGCTGTAAAAAAACAGAAACTTTAGCGCTCACGAGAACTGCTGTCATTTTTATTTGAAGAGTGATATTTAGTTAATTATTTTTCCAGATGATTAATAGATAAATTCCTCAAATCCAGCAGTTTATTTTAGAATTTTTGGGGTTCCAGATTTTGTGCTAGCTACAGATTACTACAGACTGTTCTGTTTTTGACAGATTCTGTTTTTCGTGTGTTGTTTGCTTATTTTGATGAATCTATGGCTAGTAAAATAGTTTATAATCTATAGAGAAGTTGGAATACAGTAGGTTTAACACCAATATAAATAAATAATGAGTTCATTACAGTACCTTGAAGTGGTCTTTTGTTTTCTTTCGCTAACGGAGCTCACGAGTTTTCTATTTTGAGTTTTGTGTTGTGAAGTTTTCAAGTTTTGGGTGAATTCTTTTGATGGATCATGGAACAAGGAGTGGCAAGAGCGTAAGATTGGTGATGCCCATGGCAACCCCAAGATAATCCAAGGACACCAAAAAGTCAAAGCTTGGGGATGCCCCGGAAGGCATCCCCTGTTTCGTCAACTTCCGTCGGTAATTTACTTGGAGCTATATTTTTATTCACCAACATGATATGCGTTTTGCTTGGAGCGTCTTGTATTATTTGTGTCTTTATTTTTTAGTATACCACAATCATCCTTTCTGTACACACCTTTTGAGAGAGCCATACATGAATTAAAATTTGATAGAATACTCTATGTGCTTCACTTATATCTTTTGAGCTAGATAATTTTACTCTATGTGCTTCACTTATATCTTTTGAGCTAGATAGTTTTGCTCTATGTGCTTCACTTATATCTTTTGAGCTAGATAATTTTGCTCTATGTGCTTCACTTATATCTTTTGAGCTAGATAATTTTGCTCTATGTGCTTCACTTAGATCTTTTAGAGCACGGTGGTGGATTCGTTTTAAAGAAACTATTGATCTCTCATGCTTCACTTAAATTAATTTGAGAGTCTCTTAATAGAATGGTAATTTGCCTAATAATAATATGCTTGGTATTCAAGATTTTGAGTGTGTTGAATACTAAGAAAAGATTGAAGCATGATAATTGTTTTGAGATATGGAGGTGATAATATTAAAGTCATGCTAGTTGAGTAGTTGTGAATTTAAAGAATACTTGTGTTGAAGTTTGTGATTCCCGTAGCATGCACGTATGGTGAACCGTTATGTGATGAAGTCGGAGCATGATTTATTTATTGATTGTCTTCCTTATGAGTGACGGTCGGGGACGAGCGATGGTCTTTTCCTACCAATCTATCCCCCTAGGAGCATGCACGTAATACTTTGCTTTGATAACATCTAAATTTTTGCAATAAGTATATGAGTTCTTTATGACTAATGTTGAGTCCATGGATTATACGCACTCTCACCCTTCCACCCTTGCTAGCCTCTCTAATACCGCGCACCTTTCGCCGGTATCATACACCTACCATATACCTTCCTCAAAACAGTCACCATACCTACCTATTATGGCATTTCCATAGCCATTCCGAGATATATTGCCATGCAACTTTCCACCATCTAGTTCATCATGACACATCCATCATTGTCATATTGCTTAGCATGATCATATAGTTGACATAGTATTTGTGGCAAAGCCACCGTTCATAATTCTTTCATACTTGTCACTCTTGATTCATTGCATATCCCGGTACACCGCCGGAGGCATTCATATAGAGTCATACTTTGTTTTAGTATCGAGTTGTAATCATTGAGTTGTAAATAAATAGAAGTGTGATGATCATCATTCAATAGAGCATTGTCCCCAAAGAAAGCGAGAGAGAAAGGCCAAAGAAAAAAAAGAAGGCCCAAAAAAAGGGGCAATGCTACTATCCTTTTTTCCACACTTGTGCTTCAAAGTAGCACCATGATATAGCAAGTCTCATATATTGTGCTTCAAAGTAGCACCATGTTCTTCATATAGAGAGTCTCATATGTTGTCACTTTCATATACTAGTGGGAATTTTACGTTATAGAACTTGGCTTGTATATTCCAATGATGGGCTTCCTCAAATTTCCCTAGGTCTTCGTGAGCAAGCAAGTTGGATGCACACCCACTAGTTTCTTTTGTTGAGCTTTCATACATTTATGGCTCTAGTGCATCCGTTGCATGGCAATCCCTACTCACCCACATTGATATCTATCGATTGGCATCTCCATGGTCCGTTGATACGCCTAGTTGATGTGAGACTATCTTCTCCTTTTTGTCTTCTCCACAACCACCATTCTATTCCACCTATAGTGCTATATCCATGGCTCACGCTCATGTATTGCGTGAAGATTGAATTTTTTTTGAAAAAGTTAGAGTATGAAACAATTTCTTGGCTTGTCATTGGGGTTGTCCATGATTTAAATACATTGTGTGGGGAAGATGGAGCATAGCCAGACTATATGATTTTGTAGGGATAACTTTCTTTGGCCATGTTATTTTGAGAAGACATAATTGCTTTGTTAGTATGCTTGAAGTATTATTATTTCCTATGTCAATATAAACTTTTGTCTTGAATCTTTCTAAACCGAATATTCATACCACAATTAAGAAGATTTGCATTGAAATTATGCCAAGTAGCACTCTGCATCAAAAATTCTCTTTTTATCATTTACCTACTCGAGGACGAGCAGGAATTATGCTTGGGGATGCCTGATACCTCTCCAACGTATCTATAATTTTTGATTGCTCCATGCTATATTATCTACTGTTTTGGACTATATTGGGCTTTATTTTCCACTTTTATATTATTTTTGGGACTAACCTATTAACAGGAGGCCCAGCCCAGAATTGTTGTTTTTTTTGCCTATTTCAGTGTTACGGATAAACAGAATATCAAACGGAGTCCAAACAAAATAAAATCTTCGGAAACGTGATTTTCTCACCGAACATGATCCAGGAGACTTGGACCCAACTGCAAGGGATCAAAGAGGTGGTCACGAGGGTGGGGGCGCCCCCCTAGGGCGCGCCCCCCTGCTTGGTGGGCCCCTCGATGCTCCACCGACATACTCCTTCCTCCTATATATACACACGTACCCCCAAACGATCAGAACATGAGCCAAAAACCTAATTCCACCGCCGCAACTTTCTGTATCCACGAGATCCCATCTTGGGGCCTGTTCTAGAGCTCCGCCGGAAGAGGGCCGTCATCACGGAGGGCTTCTACATCATCCTAGCCCCTCCGATGAAGTATGAGTAGTTTACCTCAGACCTTCGGGTCCATAGTTAGTAGCTAGATGGCTTCTTCTCTCTCTTTGAATCTCAATACAAAGTTCTCACCCTCTCTTGTGGAGATCTATTCGATGTAATCTTCTTTTTGTGGTGTGTTTGTTGAGACCGATGAATTGTGGGTTTATGATCAAGTCTATCTATGAATAATATTTGAATCTTCTCTAAATTCTTTTATGCATGATTGGTTATCTTTGCAAGTCTCTTCGAATTATCCATTTGGTTTGGCCAACTAGTTTGGTAGTTCTTGCCGTGGGAGAAGTGCTTAGCTTTGGGTTCGATCTTGCGGTGTCCTTACCCAGTGATAGAAGGGGCAGCAAGGCACGTATTGTATCGTTGCCATCAAGGATAACAAGATGGGGTTTATTTCATATTGCGTGAATTTATCTCTCTACATCACGTCATCTTGCTTAAGGCGTTACTCTGTTTTTAACTTAATACTCTAGATGCATGCTGGATAGTGGTCGATGAGTGGAGTAATAGTAGTAGATGCAGAATCGTTTTGATCTACTTTTCACGGATGTGATGCCTATATACATGATCATGCCTAGATATTCTCATAATTATGCACAATTCTATCAATTGCTCAACAGTAATTTGTTCACCCACCATAGAATACTTATGCTCTTGAGAGAAGCCACTAGTGAAACCTATGGCCCCCGGGTCTATTCTCATCATATCAATCTCCATCACTTTTATATTGTTTTGCTATTTACTTTGCCTTTACTTTTTACTTTGCATCTTTATATCAAAAATACCAAAAATATTCTATCTATCAGATCTCACTCTCGTAAGTGACCGTGAAGGGCTTGACAACCCCTAATCGCATTGGTTGCGAGTAGCTATCGCTTTGTGCAGGTACGAGGGACTTCAGCGTGGGCTCCTACTGGATTGATACCTTGGTTCTCAAAAACTGAGGGAAATACTTACGCTACTCTGCTGCATCATCCCTTCCTCTTCGGGGAAAACCAACGCAAGCTCAAGACGTAGCACTCATCACGACACATGACAGTGAGAGTGCGTGCGTCATCTTCTCCAAAGTGAACCGTGGCATAGAACTGATGGACGAGTTGAACATCAAAGTCACAATTGACTGACATGAGCTTGACAAGATAAAATTCCTTGCAGAGAGCCAATGCCTCACCAAAATACTCCAAGTTGCTCCTCCAATGGTCAAGATCGATGGTCCACTGCTTGGCATACCTGTTCTTGTTGTGCTCAAAGATTTCATGTACAATTCGTACTTGCATCTCATTCCGGAACTGAACGGTGGTCCAACGAGGAGCAATGGGAACCTCATAAGGATTCTTCGAGCGATAGGCTTCCCAATCCTTGGCTTTTCAACGATGCAACGGCAGTACCACACGTTGCTTTGCAGTGACAGACTTTTCATGGCGAGTGGGCTTGGTGGGAATCACAACCTCTTCTTTGTCATCAGACACAACCGGACGCAAGGTCCGTCGTGCCCTCTTCTTGGTCTTGCGAGGAGCAGAGCGAGAACTAGAGCCACGTGAACACACACACAAGGAGAACACAAGAGACCCAGCAAAGATGAGAGGATTGCACACACAAAGAAGAAAAGATATATTGCACAAACTTTAGAAAATGAAACGGGGCTGCATGGTGCAGATAACCCGGTTGAACCGGTTCTCCTACTGATAGTACCGCTCCAACGGTTGTACCACCCGCAGAGGCGGTATAACCGCTAGACAGTGGTACTACGGGTAGAGACTAGATTGAACCACGAAATATGAATCATACTAGCCATATTCTACTTTCAAAGACGTGCAATCTAAGCAGGAGGCAAAAAGTGATCTCTTCCACCCAATAGTTTAATCAATAAATGCGGAATGTCAAGTAATGCCCTAGAACAAAGGGAAAAAACCCTAGAACGAAGAACGAAGGACAAGGAGCATTACCGGCATCCATGGGAAGAGATCGGGAAGGAGGAGGCCTCCAAGGAGAGGATCCACGGAGACCCCACGGATCCGAAGCGCGAGAAGTACTCCGGGGCAGAGGCAATGGCGGCCGGCGGCTAGGGCACAAGATGGGAAGGGCTAGGGAAGGAAGAAAAGAAATCCCCACCAGCCCCGAGGGGTATATATAGACCCAAAGCCGCGCGGCGGTTGTACCGCTCCAGGGAGCGGTTGTACCGCTGCCTGGTACGAGCCAGTGGTTACGGGTGGTACTTCCGTCGCCAAGAGGCAGCGGTAGTACCGCCATAACCAACCGGTAGAATCGGTCAGACGGGCACCCCAGTGGTTGAGCGGTGGAACCGCTCAGCTACCGCTGGGAGACCGCCTGGAGAGCACCAGCGGTTGAACCTCCTGTGACCCCGGTTGTACCACCCGGACACCATCACCAAAGCCAAGGTCAAGAGTGTGCAATGAGACTAGAAGGCTTGAGGAAGGGAAGGCTTGGGATAGAGAAGGCACGGGGAAAAAGGTGGGTCCCCAAGAAAAAACAAAAGGAAAAAAACACCCTTGGAGACCCCAACACCTAGCACCTAGGAAAGCAAACTGAGGCATGAACAAGAAAAACTAACACAAGGCACAATCACTAACAAGGGGGTCGGAGGCCGTAGCCCCCTTTGTATGAGTCAATTGGTATGGCACCGTGAAGAATTATCATTGCGCCCATGACCAAAACTCGTCTTTGAAGCACAAGTACCATCAAACATGGATAATGTGAAACACTTGATCAATTTATGCATAATGGGGGGAAGGAGAGTTCATTGAGAGAACAACACTCCCCCTATGTCCATGCCTACATCTAAACAAGACAACAAGTTGAGTATGGTGGGGTGTGCAAGGGTTCAAGCAACATTGCTCGAATCAATGATATTTAGCTCATGCCTTAACTCGCGAAATCTTGCTTCATCCAAGGGCTTCGTGAAAATATCTGCAAGGTTATCATGAGTGTTGACATAGTTGAGCTCGATCTCTCCTCGCCGAATGTGGTCCCGGATGAAGTGATACTGGATCTCAATATGCTTCGTCTTGAAGTGTGATGACCCAAAAGTATAGGGGATCTATCGTAGTCCTTTCGATAAGTAAGAGTGTCGAACCCAATGAGGAGCAGAAGGAAATGATAAGCGGTTTTCAGCAAGGTATTCTCTGCAAGTACTGAAATACGTGGTAACAGATAGTTTTGTGATAAGATAGATTGTAACGAGCAACAAGTAACAAAAGTAAATAAAGTGCAGCAAGATGGCCCAATCCTTTTGTAGCAAAGGACAAGCCGGAACAAACTCTTATAATAGGAAAAGTGCTCCCGAGGACACATGGGAATATCGTCAAGCTAGTTTTCATCACGTTCATATGATTCGCGTTCGATACTTTGATAATTTGATATGTGGGTGGACCAGTGCTTGGGTGTTGTTCTTACTTGAACAAGCATCGCACTTATGATTAACCTCTATTGCAAGCATCTGCAACTACAACAAAAGTATTAAGGTAAACCTAATCATATCATGAAACATGTGGATCCAAATCAGCCCCTTACAAAGCAACACATAAACTAGGGTTTAAGCTTCTGTCACTCTAGCAACCCATCATCTACTTATTACTTCCCAATGCCTTCCTCTAGGCCCAAATAATGGTGAAGTGTTATGTAGTCGACGTTCACATAACACCACTAGAGGCTAGACAACATACATCTTATCAAAATATCAAACAAATACCAAATTCACATGACAACTAATAGCAAGACTTCTCCCTTGTCCTCAGGAACAAACGTAATTACTCACAAAGCATATTCATGTTCAAAATCAGAGGGGTAATAATATGCATATAGGATCTGAACATATGATCTTCCACCAATTAAACCAACTAGCATCAACTACAAGGAGTAATCAACACTACTAGCAACCTACTAGCACCAATCCCGAACTTTGAGACAAGAATTGTATACAAGAGATGAACTAGGGTTTGGAGATGAGATGGTGCTGGTGAAGATGTTGATGGAGATTGCCCTCTCCCGATGAGAGGAGCGTTGGTGATGATGATGGTGATGATTTCCCCCTCCCGGAGGGAAGTATCCCCGGCAAAACAGCTCTGCCGGAGCTCTAGATTGGATCCGCCAAGGTTCCTCCTTGTGGCGGCGTAGTCTCGTCCCGAAAGGTTCCTTCCTCTTTTTTTCTCATCGAAAGACTTCATATAGGAGAAGATGGACGTGGAGAGCTACCAGGGGGGCCACGAGGTAGGGGGCGCTGTTGGGGATCGTAGTAGAAATTTAAAATTTTCTATGCATCACCAAGATCAATCTATGGAGTAATCTAGCAACGAGGGGAAGGAGAGTGCATCTAGATACCCTTGTAGATTGCTAAGCGGAAGCGTTCAAGTGAACGGGGTTGATGGAGTCGTACTCGTCGTGATCCAAATCACCGATGATCCTAGCGCCGAACGGACGGCACCTCCGCGTTCAACACACGTACAGAACGGAGACGTCTCCCACGCCTTGATCCAGCAAGGAGGAGGGAGAGGTTGATGAAGAGATTCCAACAGCAGCACGACGGCGTGGTGGTGATGGAGCTCGTGGTTCTCCAGAAGGGCTTCGCCAAGCACTATGGAGGAGGAGGAGGAGGTATAGGAGGAGGGAGGGCTGCGCCAGGTTCAAGGGTGTGGCCGCCCTCCCACCCCTCCACTATTTATAGGTGGGGGGAGAGGGGGCCGCCCCCCCTAGATCCCATCTAGGGTTGGGGGCGGCGGCCAAGGGGGGGAGGAGTGCCTCCCAAGTCAAGTGGAGGCCCTCCCCCTTAGGGTTTCCCCTCTCCCATGCGCATGGGCCTTGGGGGGGGGGGGGCTGGTGCCCTTGGCCCATTAAGGTTAGGGCGCCCCCCTACAGCCCATGCTACTATATTGGACGTGGTAGAACATTTTTCGGACCTCCGGACCCCTCCGGAATCCTCCGGAAGCTTCCCGGTACAATACCGGAAAAAATCAAACTTTTCCCGGAACCCGAACAACAACTTTCCATATATAAATCTTTACATCCGGACCATTCCGGAACTCCTCGTGACGTCCGGGATCTCATCCGGGACTCCGAACAACATTCGGTAATCACATACAAGTCTTCCAAATAACCCTAACATCATCGAACCTTAAGTGTGTAGACCCTACGGGTTCGGGAACCATGCAGACATGACCGAGACAAGTCTCCGGCCAATAACCAACAGCGGGATCTGGATACCCATGTTGGCTCCCACATATTCCACGATGATCTCATCGGATGAACCACGATGTCGAGGATTCAATCAATCCCGTATTCAATTCCCTTTGTCCATCGGTACGATACTTGCCCGAGATTCGATCGTCGGTATCCCGATACCTTGTTCAATCTCGCTACCGGCAAGTCTCTTTACTCGGTCCGTAACACATCATCCCGTGATCAACTCCTTGATCACATTGTGCACATTATGATGATGTCCTACCGAGTGGGCCCAGAGATACCTCTCCATTTACACGGAGTGACAAATCCCAGTCTCGATTCGTGCCAACCCAACAGACACTTTCGGAGATACCTGTTGTGTACCTTTATAGCCACCCAGTTACGTTGTGATGCTTGGCACACCCAAAGCACTCCTACGGTATCCGAGAGTTGCGCAATCTCATGGTCTAAGGAAATGATACTTGACATTAGAAAAGCTTTAGCAAACGAACTACACGATCTTGTGCTAGGCTTAGGATTGGGTCTTGTCCATCACATCATTCTCCTAATGATGTGATCCCGTTATCAATGACATCCAATGTCCATGGTCAGGAAATCGTAACCATCTTATTGATCAATGAGCTAGTCAACTAGAGGCTTACTAGGGACATGGTGTTGTCTATGTATCCACACATGTATCTGAGTTTCCTATCAATACAATTCTAGCATGGATAATAAACCATTATCATGAACAAGGAAATATAATAATAACCAATTTATTATTGCCTCTAGGGCATATTTCCAACAGTCTCCCACTTGCACTAGAGTCAATAATCTAGTTCACATCGCCATGTGATTAACACTCACAGGTCACATCGCCATGTGACCAACATCCAAAGAGTTTACTAGACTCAATAATCTAGGTTTGATCATGTTATGCTTGTGAGAGAGGTTGTAGTCAACGGGTCTTGCCATATTCAGATCCCTATGTATTTCGCAAAACTTTATGTCATATCGTAGATGCTGCTACCACGTTCCACTTGGAGCTATTCCAAATTGTTGCTCCATTATACGTATCCGGTATCTCTACTCAGAGCTATCCGGATAGGTGTTAATCTTGCATCGACGTAACTCTTTACGTCGAACTCTTTATCACCTCCATAACCGAGAAACATTTCCTTATTCCTCTAAGGATAATTTTGACCGCTATCTGGTGACCCAATCCAAGATCACCTTTGTACCCTCTTTCCAGACATGTGGCAAGGCACACATCTGGTGCGGTACTCAGCATGGCATACCTTATAGAGCCTATGACAAGAGCATAGGGGACGACCTTCGTCCTTCCTCTTTCTTCTGCCGTGGTCAAGCTTTGAGTCTTACTCAACTTCACACCTTACAACTCAGGTAAGAACCCCTTCTTTGACTGATCTATTTTGAACTCCTTCAAAACATGTCAAGGTGTGCGTTCTTTGAAAGTATCATCAGGCGTCTTGATCTATTTCTATAGATCTTGATGCCCAATATGTAAGCAGCTTTATCCAGGTCTTCCTTTGAAAAACACTCTTCAAACAACCGTTTATGCTTTCCAGAAATTCTACATTATTTCAGATCAACAATATGTCATCCACATATACTTATCAGAAATGTTGTAGTGCTCCCACTCACTTTCTTGTAAATACAAGTTTCTAGCAAACATTGTATAAACCTAAAAGCTTTGATCACTCCATCAAAGCATATATTCTGACTCCGAGATGCTTGCTCTAGTCCATAGAAGGATCGCTAGAGCCAGCATACCTTTTAGCATCCTTAGGATCGACAAAACTTTGATTGTATCACATACAACTCTTTCTTACGAAAACTGGTAAGAAAACTCGTTTTGACATCCATCTGTCAGATTTCATAATTGAAAAATACAGCTAATGCTAACATGATTCCGACGGACTTAGGCATCGCTACGGGTGAGAAATTCTCATCGTAGTCAACTGCTTGAACTTGTGAAAAGATTCTTTCCCACAAGTCGAGCTTTATAGACGGTAACATTACCGCCCACATCCGTCTTCTTCTTAAAGATCCATTTATCTCAATGGCTTGCCGATCATCGGGCAAGTCCACCAAAGTCCATACTTTGTTCTGATACATGGATCCTATCTCGGATTTCATGGCTTCTAACCATTTGTCGGAATACGGGCCCACCATCGCTTCTCCATAGCTCGTAGGTTCATTGTTGTCTAACAACATGATATCCAAGACAGGATTACCGTACCACTTAGGAGTAGTACATATCCTTGTCGACCTACGAGGTTCGATAGCAACTTGATCCGAAGCTTCATGATCACTATCATTAACTTCCTCTTCAACAGACGTAGGCGCCACAGAAAACATCTTTCTGTGTTGCATCACTCTCTGGTTGAAATAAAGGTTCGACAACCTCATCAAGTTCTATCTTCCTCCCACTCAATTCTTTCAAGAGAAACTCCTTCTCGAGAAAGGACCCGTTCTTAGCGACAAACAATTTGCCCTCAGATCTGAGATAGAAGGTGTACCCAACTGTCACCCTTGGGTATCCTATGAAGATGTGTTTGTCCGCTTTGGGTTCGAGCTTCTCTGACTGAAGCCCCAAGCATCGCATCCCCAAACATTAAGAAACGACAACTTTGGTTTCTTGCCAAACCAATGTTCATATGACGTCGTCTCAACGGACTTAGATGGTGTCCTATCTAAAGTGAATGCAGCTGTCTCTAACGCATAACCTCAAAATGAAAATGGTAGATTGGTAAGAGACATCATAGATCGCACCATATCTCATAGGTTTCGATTACGACGTCCGGACACACCATTACCCTGTGGTGTTCCAGGTGGCTTCAACTGCGAAGCAATTCCACAATGTCTTAAGTGATTGCCAAACTCATAACTCAGAAAATCCCCTTTTGATCAGATCATAGGAACATGATCTTCTTTGTTATGATGATTCTTAACTTCACTCTGAAATCGCTTGAACTTTTCAAACGTTTCAAACTTGTGCTTCATTAAGTAGATATACCTATATCTACCCAAATCGTCAGTGAAGATGAGAAAATAGCGATATCCACCGCACGCTTCAATTTTTATTGGATCACACGCATCAGCATGCATGATTTCCAGCAAGTCACTTGCCCATTTCATTGTACCTGAAAACGGGGTCTTAGTCATCCTGCCCATGAGGCATGGCTCGCATGTGTCAAGTGATTCAAAATCAAGTGACTCCAAACATCCATCGACATGGAGTTTCTTCATGCATCTTACGCCAATATGACCTAAGCGGCAGCGCCACAAGAAAGTGGTACTATCATTATTAACTCTACATCTTTTGGCGTGAACATGTGTATTACCACGACCGAGATTCAATGAACCATTCACATAGGGTGCATGACCATGAAAGGTATTATTCATGTAAACAGAATATCCAGTATTCTCTAACTTAAATGAATAGCCGTATTGCAATGAACATGATCTAATCATATTCATGCTCAACGTAGACACCTGATAACATTTATCTAGGTTCAATACTAATCCCGAAGGCAGATGAAGCGTGTGATGGTGATCTCATCAACTTTGGAAATACTTCCAACACACATCGCCACCTCGCCCTTAGCCAGTCTCCGTTTAGTCCGTAGCTTTTACTTCAAGTCACCAATAATAGCAACTGAACCGGTATCCAATACCCAGGTGCTACCAGGAGTACTAGTGAGGTACACATTAATAACACGTATATTCCTTGTTGAAGTTGCCAGCCTTCTTATCTACCATGCATTTGGGGTAATTCCGCTACTAGTGACCGTTCCCCTTACAATAGAAGCACTTAGTCTCGGGTTTGGGTTTAACCTTGGGTTCCTTCACTAGAGCGGCAACTGGTTTGCCATCCATGAAGTTTCCCTTCTAGCCCTTGCCCTTCTGGAAACCAGTGGTCTTGTTAAACCATCAACACTTGATGCTCCTTCTTGATTTCTACCTTTTGCGGTCTTAAGCACCGCGAACAGCTCCGGGATCAATTCCATCCCTTTCATGTCATAGTTCATCACGAAGATCAAGTAGCTTAGTGATAGTGGCTAGAGAACTCTATCAATCACTATCTTATCTGAAAGTTTAACTCCCACTTGATTTAAGTGATTGTAGCACCCAGACATTCTGAGCACATGCTCACTAGCTGAGCTATTCTCCTCCATCTTGTTGGCAAAAGAACTTGTCAGAGGTCTCACACCTCTCAACACGGGCATGAGCCTGAAATCCCAATTTCAGCTCTTGGAACATCTCATATGTTCTTATGACGTTCAAAACGTCATTGGAATCCCGATTCTAATACGTAAAGTATGGTGCACTAAACTATCAAGTAGTCATCAGGATGTGTCTGTCAGGTGTTCACAACATCCACAGACGACGTTGTAGGGGTTTGCACATCGAGCGGTGTATCAAAGACGTAAGCCTTCTGTGTAGCAGTGAGGACACTCCTCGGACTACGGACCTAGTCCGCATCATTGCTTACAATATATTTCAACTTAATCTTTCTCTAGGAACGTATTGAAACAGGGAGCTACAATGTGAGCTATTTATCTACAACATATTTGCAAAGACAATTTAGACTATGTTCATGATAATTGAGTTCATCTAATCAAATTATTTAATGAACTCCCACTCAGATAGACATCCCTCTAGTCATCTAAGTGAAACATGATCCGAATCGACTAGGCCGTGTCTGATCATCACGTGAGACGGACTAGTCATCAACAGTGAACATCTCATGTTGATCGTATCTTCTATACGTCTCATGTTCGACCTTTCGGTCTTCCATGTTCCGAGGCCATGTCTGTACATGCTAGGCTCGTCAAGTCAACCTAAGTGTATTGCGTGTGTAAATCTGGCTTACACCCGTTGTATTCGAACGTTAGAATCTATCACACCCGATCATCACGTGGTGCTTCGAAACGACGAACCTTCGCAATGGTGCATAGTTAGGGGGAACACTTTCTTGAAATTATAGTGAGGGACCATCTTATTTAAGCTACCGTCGTTCTAAGCAAATAAGATGTAAAACATGATAAACATCACATGCAATCAAATAGTGACATGATATGGCCAATATCATTTTGCTCCTTTTGATCTCCATCTTCGGGGATCCATGATCATCGTTGTCACCGGCATGACACCATGATCTCCATCATCATGATCTCCATCATCGTGTCTTCTTGAAGTTGTCTCGTCATCTATTACTTCTACTACTATGGCTAACGCTTTAGAAATAAAGTAAAGTAATTACATGACGTTTATGTTGACATGCGGGTCATAAATAAATTAAGACAACTCCTATGGCTCCTGCCGGTTGTCATACTCATCGACATGCAAGTCGTGATTCCTATTACAAGAACATGATCAATCTCATACATCACATATATCATTTGTCACATCCTTTTGGCCATATCACATCACAAGGCATATGCTGCAAAAACAAGTTAGACGTCCTCTAATTGTTGTTGCAAGTTTTTATGTGGCTGCTATAGGTTTCTAGGAAGAACGTTTCTTACCTACGCCAAAACCACAACGTGATATGCCAATTTATATTTACCCTTCATAAGGACCCTTTTCATCGAATCCGATCCGACTAAAGTGAGAGAGACAGACACCCGCTAGCCACCTTATGCAACTAGTGCATGTCAGTCGGTGGAACCAGTCTCACGTAAGAGTACGTGCAAGGTCGGTCCGGGCCGCTTCATCCCACGATGCCGCCGAATCAAGATAATACTAGTAACGACAAGTAAATTGACAAAATCGACGCCCACAACAACTTGTGTTCTATTCGTGCATAGAAACTACGCATAGACCTAGCTCATGATGCCACTGTTGGGGATCGTAGCAGAAATTTAAAATTTTCTACGCATCACCAAGATCAATCTATGGAGTAATCTAGCAACGAGGGGAAGGAGAGTGCATCTACATACCCTTGTAGATCGCTAAGCGGAAGCGTTCAAGTGAACGGGGTTGATGGAGTCGTACTCGTCGTGATCCAAATCACCGATGATCCTAGCGCCGAACGGACGGCACCTCCGAGTTCAACACACGTACGGAACAGAGACGTCTCCCACGCCTTGATCTAGCAAGGAGGAGGGAGAGGTTGAGGAAGAGAGTCCAACAACAGCACGACGGCGTGGTGGTGATGGAGCTTGTGGTTCTCTAGCAGGGCTTTGCCAAGCACTATGGAGGAGGAGGAGGTATAGGAGGAGGGAGGGCTGTGCCAGGTTCAAGGGTGTGGCCGCCCTCCCACCCCTCCACTATTTATAGGTGGGGGGGAGAGGGGGCCGGCCGCCTAGATCCCATCTAGGGTTGGGGGCGGCGGCCAAGGGGGGGAGGAGTGCCTCCCAAGTCAAGTGGAGGCCCTCCCCCTTAGGGTTTCCCCTCTCCCATGCGCATGGGCCTTGGGGGGGCTGGTGCCCTTGGCCCATTAAGGTTAGGGCGCCCCCCTACAGCCCATGCTACTGTATTGGACGTGGTGGAACATTTTCCGGACCTCCGGACCCCTCCGGAATCCTCCGGAAGCTTCCCGGTACAATACCGGAAAAAACCGAACTTTTCCCGGAACCCGAACAACAACTTTCCATATATAAATATTTACCTCCGGACCATTCCGGAACTCCTCGTGACGTCCGGGATCTCATCCGGGACTCCGAACAACATTCGGTAATCACATGCAAGTCTTCCTAATAACCCTAGCATCATCGAACCTTAAGTGTGTAGACCCTACGGGTTCGGGAACCATGTAGACATGACCGAGACAAGTCTCCAGCCAATAACCAACAGCGGGATGTGGATACCCATGTTGGCTCCCACATGTTCCACGATGATCTCATCGGATGAACCATGATGTCGAGGATTCAATCAATCCCGTATTCAATTCCCTTTGTCCATCGGTACTATACTTGCCCGAGATTCGATCGTCGGTATCCCGATACCTTGTTCAATCTCCTTACCGGCAAGTCTCTTTACTCGTTCCGTAACACATCATCCCGTGATCAACTCCTTGATTACATTGTGCACATTATGATGATGTCCTACCGAGTGGGCCCAGAGATACCTCTCCGTTTACGCGGAGTGACAACTCCCAGTCTCGATTCGTGCCAACCCAACAGACACTTTCGGAGATACCTGTAGTGTACCTTTATAGCCACCAGTTACGTTGTGACGTTTGGCACACCCAAAGCACTCCTACGGTATCCGGGAGTTGCACAATCTCATGGTCTAAGGAAATGATACTTGACATTAGAAAAGCTTTAGCAAACGAACTACACGATCTTGTGCTAGGCTTAGGATTGGGTCTTGTCCATCACATCATTCTCCTAATGATGTGATCCCGTTATCAATGACATCCAATGTCCATGGTCAGGAAATCGTAACCATCTTATTGATCAACGAGCTAGTCAACTAGAGGCTTACTAGGGACATGGTGTTGTCTATGTATCCACACATGTATCTGAGTTTCCTATCAATACAATTCTAGCATGGATAATAAACCATTATCATGAACAAGGAAATATAATAATAACCAATTTATTATTGCCTCTAGGGCATATTTCCAATAGGCGCGCCCTAGGGGGGGCGCCCCCACCCTCGTGAGCAGGGTGTGGGCCCCCCGGCCTTCATCTTTGGCGAGGATTTTTCTTTATTTGTTTTCAGATGTTCCGTGGAGTTTCAGGACTTTTGGAGTTGCGTAGAATAGGTCTCTAATATTTGCTCCTTTTCCAGCCCAGAATTCCAGCTATCGGCATTCTGCCTCCTTATGTAAACCTTGTAAAATAAGAGAGAATAGCCATAAGTATTGTGACATAAAGTGAAATAACAGTCCATAATGCGATAAATATCGATATAAAAGCATGATGCAAAATGGACGTATCAAAATGTTGCACCGGGTTGAGAGAGATCTTGATGGCACTTTCATTGTCACACCAAAGAGGCACTTTGTCACAAATGACACCGTAATCCTTTAAAGTTTGACTCACCCATAAGAGTTGTGCACAAAAACTATCGGCCGCCACATACTCCGCTTCGGTGGACGAGAGAGACACGCAACTTTGCTTTTTGGAAGACCAACTTACCAAAGAGCAACCAAGGAATTGGCACCCTCCGGAAGTGGACTTCCTATCCACTTTGTCTCCCACCCAATCGGAATCCGAATACCCTACAAGCTTGAAGTTTGCTCCTCTTGGGTACCATAAGCCAAAGTTTGGGGTATGAGCCAAATATCGAAAGATTCGTTTGACCGCCTGATACGTCTCCAACGTATCTATAATTTTTGATTGCTCCATGCTATATTACCTACTGTTTTGGGCAATATTGGGCTTTATTTTCCACTTTTATATTACTTTTGGGACTAACCTATTAACCGGAGGCCCAGCCTAGACTTGCTGTTTTTTGCCTATTTCAGTGTTTCGAAGAAAAGGAATATCAAACGGAGTCGAAACGGAACGAAATCAACTGGAGAAGTTATTTTTGGAACGAAAGACACCGGATAGACTTGAACTCCATGTCAGGAGATACGTGAGGTGCTCACGAGGGTGGGGGCGCCCCCCTAGGGCGCGCCCCCTACCTCATGGGGCCCCCGTGGCTCCTCCGACGTACTTCCTGCACCCATATATATCGTCATACCCTAAAACTTCCAGAACGAACAATAGATCGGGAGTTCCGCCGCCAGAAGCCTCCGTAGCCACCGAAAACCAATCTAGACCCGTTCCGGCACCCTGCCGGAGGGAGAACCCTCACCGGAGGCCATCTTCATCATCCCGGTGCTCTCGATGACGAGGAGGGACTAGTTCTCCCTCGGGGATGAGGGTATGTACCAGTAGCTATGTGTTTGATCTCTCTCTCTCTCTCGTGTTCTTGAGGTGATACGATCTTGATGTATAGCGAGCTTTGTTGTTATATTTGGATCCTATGATGTTTCTTCCCCCCTCTACTCTCTTGTAATGAATTGATTTTCCCCTTTGAAGTTATCTTATCGGATTGGGTCTTTAAATATTTGAGAACACTTGATGTATGTCTTGCCGTGGATATCTGTGGTGACAATGGGATATCACGTGATTCACTTGATGTATGTTTTGGTGATCAACTTGCGGGTTCCGCCCATGAACCTATGCATAGGGGTTGGCACACGTTTTCGTCGTGATTCTCCGATAGGAACTTTGGGGCACTCTTTGAGGTCCTTTGTGTTGGTTGAATAGATGAATTTGAGATTGTGTGATGCATATCGTATAATCATACCCACAGATACTTGAGGTGACATTGGAGTATCTAGGTGACATTAGGGTTTTGGTTCATTTGTGTCTGAAGGTGTTATTCTAGTACGAACTCTAGGGTTGTTTGTGACACTTATAGGAATAGCCCAACGGATTGATTGGAAAGAATAACTTTGAGGTGGTTTCGTACCCTACCATAATCTCTTCGTCCGTTCTCCGCTATTAGTGAATTTGGAGTGACTCTTTGTTGCATGTGGAGGGATAGTTATGTGATCCAATTATGTTAGTATTGTTGAGGGAACTTACACTAGTGAAAGAATGAACCCTAGGCCTTGTTTACTATCATTGCAATACCGTTTACGCTCACTTTTATCATTTGTTACCTTGCTGTTTTTATAATTTCAGATTACAAATACTATTATCTACTATCCATATTGCACTTGTATCACCATCTCTTCACCAAACTAGTGCACCTATACAATTTACCATTGTATTGGGTGTGTTGGGGACACAAGAGACTCTTTGTTATTTGGTTGCAGGGTTGCTTGATAGAGACCATCTTCATCCTACGCCTCCTACGGATTGATAAACCTTAGGTCATCCACTTGAGGGAAATTTGCTACTGTCCTACAAACCTCTGCACTTGGAGGCCCAACAACGTCTACATGAAGAAGGTTGTGTAGTAGACATCAAGCTCTTTTATGGCGTCGTTGCCGGGGAGGTGAGTGCTTGAAGGTATATCTTTAGATCTTTCAATCGAATCTTTTTGTTTCTTTTTTTAGCACTAGTTTAGTTTATAAAAGAAAACTATAAAACATGGAATTGAGTTTGTCTTATACACTTCACCTTTTTAATATCTTTCGTAAGTATGATGGAAAGGAAAATTGTGCTCAAATGCTAGAAGAAGAATTACATAGAATGCTTGGCATAAACTATGTGAATGATGAGCATGATTGCAATGTTGTTAGTATGAATTCCTTGAATATCCATGATGCTAATGATATGCAAAGCCACAAGCTTGGGGAAGCTATGTTTGATGAAGATGATATTTTTTGTCCCCCAAGCTCTGATATGCAAATTTATAATGATAATAACATGCCTCCTACTTATGATAATTATTGTGATGATACATATGCTATAAAAAGTAGTGAGGATTATATTTATAAAACTTGTCATGATTATGGTTACCCATTTTCTGAACTTTACTCCTTTAATGTGGAAAAAATTTATAATATCCAAGTCTCTTATGATACTCCCACTATCCCGAATGAGAAGAATTTTGTTTATGTGGAGAGTAATAAAATTTCTATGCTTGTAGATCATGAAAAGAATGCTTTAGATGCTGGTTATATTGTTGAATTAATTCATGATGCTACTGAAAATTATTATGAGGGAGGAATATATGCTTGTAGGAATTGCAATAATATCAAGTTTCCTCTCTATGTGCTTAAAATCTTGAAGTTATGCTTGTTTTGCTTTCCTATGCTAGTTGATTATTGTTCCCATAAATTGTTTGCTCACAAAATCCCTATGCATAGGAAGTGGGTTAGACTTAAATGTGCTAGTCATATTCTTCATGATGCTCTCTTTATGTTTCAATTCTTATCCTTTACGTGAGCATCATTGAAATCATCATGCCTAGCTAGGGGCATTAAACGATAGCGCTTGTTGGGAGGCAACCCAACTTTATTTTTGTTTCTTGCTTTTTGTTCCTGTTTAGAATAAATAATTCATCTATCCTCTGTTTAGATGCAGTGTTATGTGTTTAATTAGTCTTTGTTCCAAGTAGAACCTTTGGGAAGACTTGGGGAAAGTCTTGTTGATCATGCTGTCAAAAACAGAAACTTTAGCGCTCACGAGAATTTCTGCCATTTTTATTTGGAGAGTGATATTTAGTTAATTCTTTTTTCATATGATTAATAGATAAATTCCTCAGGTCCATCAATTTATTTTATAATTTTATGTGTTACAGAAGTATACATTTGATTCAGATTACTACAGACTGTTCTGTTTTTGACAGATTCTGTTTTTCGTGTGTTGTTTACTTATTTTGATGAATCTATGGCTAGTAAAATAGTTTATAAACCATAGATAAGTTGGAATACAGTAGGTTTAACACCAATATAAATAAATAATGAGTTAATTACAGTACCTTGAAGTGGTGATTTATTTTCTTATACTAATGGAGCTTACAAGTTTTCTGTTAAGTTTTGTGTTGTGAAGTTTTCAAGTTTTGGGTAAGGATTCGATGGACTATGGAATAAGGAGTGGAAAGATCCTAAGCTTGGGGATGCCCAAGGCACCCCAAGGTAATATTCAAGGATAACCAAGTGTCTAAGCTTGGGGATGCCCCGGAAGGCATCCCCTCCTTCGTCTTCGTTCATCGGTAACTTTACTTGGAGCTATATTTTTATTCGCCACATGATATGTGTTTTGCTTGGAGCATCAATTTATTTTGTTAGGATTTGCTTTCTGTTATCTATAACAATTTTTTGCATCTTTTATTTCAAAAAAAATGGCATTGATAGCCTTTACTATGCCTATGTTACAAGTATACATGTCGCTGTTTGAAAACAGAAAATTTACCGCGGTTGCAATAATTCCCTAGAAAAGTCAGAATGTGATAAAATGTTGAAACCTTTTGCATATTAAGCTCTGATAAATTTACTACAGTGGGAATTTTATTTCATAATTTTTGGAGCTAGGGAAGTATGGATGTTGCAGCATTCTTTACAGACTATCCTGTTTAGGCAGATTGCTGTTATGTTTGCATTGTTTGCATATGGTTGCTTCTTTAATGATTCTATTTGAGGATAGGACTATTAAATATGCAGAGGCATTTAGTATGCAATGTTGAATAATAATTTTAGTGATTTGCTACAGTAGAGTATGATAAGGTTTTTGCAATGGTTTATACTAACTTATCTCATGAGTCCTTGTTGAGTTTTGTGTGGATGAAGCTTTTGAGATTTAGGGAGACCGTGATATGAGAGGAATTAAGGAGACACAAAATATCAAGCTTGGGGATGGCCCAGTTGGCATACCACCTTTCTTCTTCAACCATTATCGGTTAGTTTCGGTTGATCCTAAGTTTTTGCTTCTTCACATGATGTTTGCCATTCTTAGAATGTCATTTTATTTTGCTTTGCTTGCTGTTTGAATAGACTACCAAGATCTGAAATTATTAAATGTTAGAGAGTCTTCACATAGTTGCATAATTATTCAACTACTCATTGATCTTCACTTATATCTTTCAGAGTAGTTTGTCGATGCTCTAGTGCTTCACTTATATCTTTTAGAGCAAGGTGGTAGTTTTATTTTGAAGAAATAGATGAACTCTCATGCTTCACTTATATCATTCTGAGAGTCTTAAATAGCATGGTAATTTGCTTAAAATCCTAATATGCTAGGTATTCAAGAATAATAAAACTTTCTTATGAGTGTGTTGAATACTATGAGAAGTTTGATGCTTGATAATTGTTTTGAGATATGAGGATGGTGATATTAGAGTCATGCTAGTTGAGTGGTTATGAATTTGAGAAATACTTGTGTTCAAGTTTGTGATTCCCGTAGCATGCACGTATGGTGAACCGTTATGTGATGAAGTCGGAGCATGATTTATTTATTGATTGTCTTCCTTATGAGTGGCGGTCGGGGACGAGCGATGGTCTTTTCCTACCAATCTATCCCCCTAGGAGCATGCGCGTAGTACTTTGTTTCGATAACTAATAGATTTTTGCAATAAGTATGTGAGTTCTTTATGACTAATGTTGAGTCCATGGATTATACGCACTCTCACCCTTCCACCATTGCTAGCCTCTCTAGTACCGCGCAACTTTCGCCGGTACCATAAACCCACCATATACCTTACTCAAAACAGCCACCATACCTACCTATTATGGCATTTCCATAGCCATTCCGAGATATATTGCCATGCAACTTTCCACCGTTCCGTTATTATGACACGCTTCATCATTGTCATATTGCTTTGCATGATCATGTAGTTGACATAGTATTTGTGGCAAAGCCACTGTTCATGATTCTTTCATACTTGTCACTCTTGATTCATTGCATATCCCGGTACACCACCGGAGGCATTCATATAGAGTCATACTTTGTTCTAGTATCGAGTTGTATCATTGAGTTGTAAATTAATAGAAGTGTGATGATCATCATTCAATAGAGCATTGTCCCAAAAAAAGATAAAGGCCAAATAAAAAAGAAAGGACAAAAAAGGGGGACAATGCTACTATCCTTTTACCACACTTGTGCTTCAAAGTAGCACCATGATCTTCATGATAGAGAGTCTCCTATGTTGTCACTTTCATATACTAGTGGGAATCTTTCATTATAGAACTTGGCTTGTATATTCCAATGATGGGCTTCCTCAAAATGCCCTAGGTCTCCGTGAGCAAGCAAGTTGGATGCACACCCACTAGTTTCTTTTGTTGAGCTTTCATACACTTATAGCTCTTGTGCATCCGTTGCATGGCAATCCCTACTCACTCACATTGATATCTACTGATGGGCATCTCCATAGCCCATTGATACGCCTAGTTGATGTGAGACTATCTTCTCCCTTTTTGTCCTCTCCACAACCACCATTCTATTGCACCTATAGTGCTATGTCCATGGCTCACGCTCATGTATTGCGTGAAGATTGAAAAGGTTTGAGAACATCAAAAGTATGAAACAATTGCTTGGCTTGTCATCGGGGTTGTGCATGATTTAAATATTTTGTGTGGTGAAGATGGAGCATAGCCAGACTATATGATTTTGTAGGGATAACTTTCTTTGGCCATGTTATTTTGAGAAGACATGATTGCTTAGTTAGTATGCTTGAAGTATTATTATTTTTATGTCAATATGAACTTTTGTCTTGAATCTTATGGATCTGAATATTCATACCACAATTAAGAAGAATTACATTGAAATTATGCCAACTAGCATTCCACATCAAAAATTATCTTTTATCATTTACCTACTCGAGGACGAGTAGGAATTAAGCTTGGGGATTCTTGATACGTCTCCAACGTATCTATAATTTTTGATTGCTCCATGCTATATTACCTACTGTTTTGGGCAATATTGGGCTTTATTTTCCACTTTTATATTAATTTTGGGACTAACCTATTAACCAGAGGCCCGGCCCAGATTTGCTGTTTTTTGCCTATTTCAGTGTTTCAAAGAAAAGGAATATCAAACGGAGTCGAAACGGAACGAAATCAACTGGAGAAGTTATTTTTGGAACGAAAGCCACCGGATAGACTTGGACTCCACGTCAGGAGATACGTGAGGTGCTCACGAGGGTGGGGGCACCCCCCCCTAGGGCACGCCCCCTGCCTCGTGGGGCCCCTGTGGCTCCTCCGACGTACTTCCTGCACCCATATATATCGTCGTACCCTAAAACTTCCAGAACAAACAATAGATCGGGAGTTCCGCCGCTAGAAGCCTCCGTAGCCACCAAAAACCAATCTAGACCCGTTCTGGCACCCTACCGGAGGGGTAACCCTCACCGGTGGCCATCTTCATCATCCCGGTGCTCTCCATGACGAGGAGGGAGTAGTTATCCCTTGGGGCTGAGGGTATGTACCAGTAGCTATGTGTTTGATCTCTCTCTCTCTCTCGTGTTCTTGAGGTGATACGATCTTGATGTATTGAGAGCTTTGCTATTATATTTGGATCCTATGATGTTTCTTCCCCCCTCTACTCTCTTGTAATGAATTGAGTTTCCCCTTTGAAGTTATCTTAACGGATTGAGTCTTTAAAGATTTGAGAACACTTGATGTATGTCTTGCCGTGGATATCTGTGGTGACAATGGGATATCACGTGATTCACTTGATGTATGTTTGGTGATCAACTTGCGGGTTCCGCCCATGAACCTATGCATAGGGGTTGGCACACGTTTTCGTCGTGATTCTCCGGTAGGAACTTTGGGGCACTCTTTGAGGTCCTTTGTGTTGGTTGAATAGATGAATCTGAGATTGTGTGATGCATATCGTATAATCATACCCACGGATACTTGAGGTGACATTGGAGTATCTAGGTGACATTAGGGTTTTGGTTCATTTGTGTCTGAAGGTGTTATTCTAGTACGAACTCTAGGGTTGTTTGTGACACTTATAGGAATAGCCCAACGGATTGATTGGAAAGAATAACTTTGAGGTGGTTTCGTACCCTACCATAATCTCTTCGTCCGTTCTCCGCTATTAGTGAATTTGGAGTGACTCTTTGTTGCATGTGGAGGGATAGTTATGTGATCCAATTATGTTAGTATTGTTGAGGGAACTTACACTAGTGAAAGAATGAACCCTAGGCCTTGTTTACTATCATTGCAATACGATGCTCACTTTTATCATTTGTTACCTTGCTGTTTTTATAATTTCAGATTACAAATACTATTATCTACTATCCATATTGCACTTGTATCACCATCTCTTCGCCGAACTAGTGCACCTATACAATTTACCATTGTATTGGGTGTGTTGGGGACACAAGAGACTCTTTGTTATTTGGTTGCAGGGTTGCTTGAGAGAGACCATCTTCATCCTACGCCTCCTATGGATTGATAAACCTTAGGTCATCCACTTGACAGAAATTTGCTACTGTCCTACAAACCTCTGCACTTGGAGGCCCAACAACGTCTACAAGAAGAAGGTTGTGTAGTAGACATCACCACCAGATAGTGACTTTCCTTAGGTGCGGCTTGAAACCGTGCACAAATTCCTACACTCAACATGATATCCGGTCTAGATGCACAAAGGTAAAGCAAGGATCCAATCATGGAGTGATATACCTTTGGATCCACCGCTTTACCATTGGGATCTATGTCAAGTTGGCACTTGGTGGGCATTGGAGTGGAAGCTGGCTTGACGTCACTTAGCTTGAATCTCTTGAGCATGTCTTGAGTGTATTTGGCTTGGTTGATGAAGGTCCCTTCTCTTCTTTGCTTCACTTCGAACCCTAGAAATAACTTCAACTCTCCCATGGAAGACATCTCGAACTTTGAGGTCATGAGAGGGGCAAATTCCTCATTGAAAGCTTTGTTAGGGGAACCAAAGATAATATCATCAACATATAATTGGCACACAAACAACTCCCCTTTGACCTTCTTAGTAAAAAGAGTGGGGTCGATTAGCCCAACTTCAAAACCACGGTCTTGTAACAACTCGGTAAGGTGGTCATACCACGCACGTGGGGCTTGTTTAAGGCCATAGAGTGCCTTATCGAGTTGATACACATGATCAGGAAAGTAGGGATCCTCGAACCCGGGGGGTTGCTTGACATAAACCAATTCATTAATGGGACCATTAAGAAAAGCACTCTTCACGTCCATTTGTTGTAACTTAAAGTTATGATGAGAAGCATATGCAATCAACATACGAATGGATTTAAGACGAGCAACGGGAGCAAAGGTTTCACCGTAGTCGATACCCTCGACTTGGGAGTAGCCTTGTGCTTACAAACGAGCCTTCTTGCGAATGATAATCCCATGGGCATCTTGCTTGTTATTAAATATCCACTTGGTTCTAATGACATTGTGGTTTCCCGTCGGTCTTGGAACCAATCTCCACACTTTGTTGCGCTCGAAGTTGTTGAGTTCTTCATGCATGACATTGAGCCAATCCGGATCTTCGAGCGCCTCATAGACCTTGTGGGGTTCGACACAAGAAACAAACGTGTGATGCTCACAATAGTTTGCTAATTGTCTACGAGTGCTTACCCCCTTTCTTAAGCTTCCAAGCACATTCGTCATGAGATGATCCTTGGTGGAGAGCTTGGAAGCAACCTTGGCGGCACGACGCTCCAATTCCTCCTCGGGGGTGAGACGAGGAGTGGTCACTTGATCATTTTGAGCATCGTCTTGAGCTTGTTCTTGTTCTTGAACTTGCTCGGAGGAGAGAACTTGACCTTGGGCATCACTTGATGTGTCAACACCGTCTTGAGCATGATCTTGCCCTTGGTCATGTTCTTGAAGATGAGGGCCTTCATGTTGTTCTTCGGAAGCGTGTGGGCCTTGGGTTGGTGATGGCTCCACTTGAGTGGAGCATTGTCCTTCTCCTTCGGCCACAAGGGGTTCCTCAATGGGTAGGATAAAGCCAACACCCATTCTTCTTATGGCTTGAGGAGGAATTTCATAACCTACATCACGGGTGCCACTTTGCTCCACTTGGGAGCCGTTATTCTCATCAAACTCCACATTACACGTCTCCTCAATAAGTCCCGTTGATTTATTGAGGACACGGTAAGCATGAGAGTTTGTAGCATAACCAACAAATATGCCCTAATAAGCTCTAGCCTCAAATTTAGACAACCGAACACCTTTCTTGAGAATGAAACACTTACACCCGAACACCCGAAAGTACTTGAGGTTGGGCTTGTTACCGGTGAGTATCTCATATGGAGTCTTGTTCAAGCCCTTGCGGAGGTAGAGCCGATTGGATGCATGACACGCGGTGTTGATGGCTTCGGCCCAAAAGTTGTATGGAGACTTGAACTCCGCCATCATGGTCCTTGCCGCATCCATCAACGTCCGGTTCTTCCTCTCCGCAACACCGTTTTGTTGAGGGGTGTAAGGTGCGGAATATTGATGCTTGATCCCCTCATCACTAAGAAACTCATCCAAGGTGTAGTTCTTGAACTCGGTGCCGTTGTCACTTCTTATTGTCAAGATCTTTGCATTGTGTTGACGTTGTGCTTCATTTGCAAAGTCAATGACGGTTTATTGGGTCTCGCTCTTCCTCTTGAAGAAATACACCCAAGTGTATCTTGAGTAGTCATCCACAATCACCAAGCAATACTTCCGACCCCCAAGACTATCGAAGGATGGAGGCCCAAAGAGATCCAAGTGAAGGAGTTCCAAAGGCCTCTTTGAGTAAATGATAGTCGTGGGAGGGTGAGCCTTCTCATGTAGTTTTCCTTCGATACAAGCACTGCAAGCACGATCTTTAGCAAAACTAACATTCATTAGTCCACGGACATGGTCCCCCTTGAGAAGACTTTGCAAAGATCTCATATTGACATGGGCTAAACGGCGATGCCAAAGCCATCCCACATCAACTTTAGCCATTAGGCATGTCGCGGTCTTAGTGGGTCTCTCCGAAAAGTTAATCACATATAGACCGTTCTCGACATGCCCAACAAAGGCTACTTTAAGAGTCTTGCTCCACAAGAGGGCCATGGTATCGATATCAAAGAAAGTGGCAAAGCCCATGATTTCAAGTTGATGAACGGAAAGTAAATTGTATGCAAGGGACTCAACAAGCATGACCTTCTCGATCGTGAGATCATGAGAGATGACCACCTTGCCAAGTCCCAATACCTTAGAAGATGAGGCGTCACCCCACTCGACATTGGTCGGCAGAGATGGAATCTTGTGCACGTCCACCACCAAGTCCTTGCTTCCGGTCATATGATTTGTAGCTCCGCTATCAAGCAACCATGATCCCCCACCGGAAGCAAACACCTACAAGAGATCAATGCTTGGTTTTAGGTACCGATTTTGTAATGGGTCCTTTGATGCTAGTAACAAGGGTCTTTGGAACCCAAATAGACCATTCAATGTACTCATGAGGGGAACCAACAAATTTGGCATAGACATGCCCATCACTAGCACGACATAACATATAAGAAGGATTAAAGTCGCCGGCTTTGATGGGAGGAGTGGCATTGCCCTTTTTGACAGCGCCACCCTTCGCATTGGTCTTCTTCTCCTTGGAAGTACTCTCTCCCTCCTTCACAAAAGTTTGCATGAGAGGAGGAGGTCGTTTGGTCTTGTCATTCTTCTTCTTGTTCTTAGACTCGGGCACGTACCCAACCCCTTCCTTGGCCACAACTCCCTTTTGGTTGATCAAGAGGTCGTTGAGGTTCTTCTTGCCTTGTATGCAAGTTGCAAGGCCTCTCTTAGGTTGCCCCTTTAACTTAGCATTCTCCTCAACAAGATGCACATGCTCACAACACGGGTTAGTAGCATTTGCATTACCAATTAACATCATACGAGGAAAAGTGGCTTTTTCCTTGGTTAGCTTTACTTGAAGTTGATCATGAGACTCTTTGAGGCTAGCATGAGCACCCTTCAAGACATTGTGAGCCTTGTCAAGTAGATCAAACTCCTCTTTGAGTCTAGCAAGATCAACCTCAAGTTCGGCCTTCTCCGAGTTTAGCACATGAGAAACAATGAGAACATGATCATAATCTTTCTTTAACTTAGCATGATCAACATTGTGTGACTCCTCAAGAGCCAAACAAAGACCACGCTCTTCCTCAAGAGCATTGGAAAGATCCGAAATCTCATCGGCATAGTCATGACTATCCCCTTCCATCTTAGTGATGGTATCTTCGTGAGCCTCGATCATGTCATTGGCTTCACCAAGTTGTTCCAAGAGAGCAACAAAGTGCTTCTTGGATTTACCCTTAATTTTGCCCATAAAGGCCTCAAACTCATTTGCCTCCACATTAGCTCCCTCATGTTCATCAATGCTATCCGTCGAAGAAGGATGATTAATGATGGTAGTTTTGATGTTGGGGGTTACCTTGTTGGTGGCTTTAGCCATGAGGCACTTGGCGGTGATGCTCTCATTGGGTGAGTCGAAGAGAGACACCCGTGGAGTAGTCGCAATGGCAACTGAGGCCATGGCAGCCAACTCACCATCTTCATCATCGTCATCATCCTCATTGTACTCTTCTTGTACCACCAACGCCTTGGGAGGACTCTTCTTGGTGAAGTTGCTCTTGTTAGGGAACGACTTGGCCTTGTCCTTTCGGATGAGCTTGCAACCATTGTCTTCCCTCTTCTCATACGGGCACTCCGCAACAAAATGACTCACATTGCCACAATTGTAGCAAGTCCTTACACATTGCTTGCTCTTCGTGCCACTTGAGTTGTTTTTGTTAAAGTTTGGCCTCGAGTTTTTCTTGCTCCAAAATTGCCTTGAAGCGAGTGCCATGTGTTCATGATATGCATACTTTGTATCTTCGGGGTTGCTCTCCTCTTCTTCCTCTTCTTATTCTTCAACGGAGAGCTTGGCCTTAAATGCAAGGTTGGGCTTCTTTGCCCTTTGAGAACGAAGCACCGCATTATCGGCAGTCTTGTCCAGAATGTTCATGGACACAAACTCATCCAACACTTCGCTTGTGGTCAAAGTGTGGAAGTCTGGTCTTTGACGAATGACGGAGGACATGGCCTTGTGGTAGGGCATCATTGCCTTGAGGAATTTGCGCTTGATCCAATTGAAATCCGTGTCCTTGCTCCCGTGATCTCGGAGTGAGACCGCAAGTTTGGTTACTCTCCGATAAAGCTCACGATGTTCTTCATCTTCTTTCATTGCAAACTCATCGGCCTCATCTTGCACCACTTCATAGTTGGAGCATTGAATGCTTGCGCTTCCCCGGTAGAGTGAGACAAGACAAAGCCATGCGTCTTTGGCCAAGGTGAAGGGCCGAAGATGAGGTAGGTCTTCGGGTGGGATTGCATCTTGAATGATGAAGAGAGCATTCTCATTGAATTGATTATCCGCGGCTTCTCGAGGAGTGAAGTTGCTTGGATCATGCGGATAGAAACCTTCTTCAATGATTCTCCAAATATTAGTGTTCACATGATTTAAATGACGTTTAAAGCGGTAAACCCAAGAATCAAACTCCTCATTTTTCACAATCTTAGGGGGAGGACCGGCATGATTCAAATGAGTGGAAGGAACCGGTCCACCATAAAAAAGTGGTGGTTCCACATGAGCAAAGATGCCGGTGCCATTCTTACCACTAGAAGAAGGATCCTTTTCACTACTAGCTTCCCCCTTATCGGAGGTAGCATCCATCACCTTGTCGATGGGATTACCCACTTTCAACGGTGCGGTGGATAGTTTAATCCCTTCAAGGAATTTAGTAAACATGCTTTCATCCTCGGTCGTCATGGAGGTTTTCAATGTCTCCAAGGCCACATTGAACTCATCACGAGAGACCGAGGTTCCCCCATAGCCCGTGGACGAGATCGGATTCACACCGGAGTGTTCCTCCACACCGTCTACGGTATCAACCATACTCTTCGGACGGTAAAGTCCTTAATAAAGAGACGAGGCTCTGATACCAATTGAAAGGATCGATATGGTTGACTAGAGGGGGGGTGAATAGGCAACTAACAATTTTTAGCTTTTCTTTAACAATTTAAGCTTTGCATCAAAGTAGGTTGTCTAGATATGCAACTAGGTGAGCAACCTATATGATGCAACAAGGATAGGAAGACAAGCAAGCAAGAGATATGATACAAATAAGCTTGCACAAGTAAAGGCACGAGACAACCAAGAGTGGAGACGGTGGAGACGAGGATGTGTTGCCGAAGTTCCTTCCCTTTGAGAGGAAGTACGTCTCCGTTGGAGCGGTGTGGAGGCACAAAGCTCCCCAAGAAGCCACTAGGGCCACCGTATTCTCCTCAGGCCCTCACACAATGCGAGATGCCGTGATTCCACTATTGGTGCCCTTGAAGGCGGCGACTGAACCTTTAAAAACAAGGTTGGGGCTCTCTCCACAACTTAATTAGAGGCTCCCAACGAAACCACGAAGCTTCACCACAATGGAATATGGCTCCGAGGTGACCTCAACCGTCTAGGGTGCTCAAACACCCAAGAGTAACAAAATCCACACAAGAAAGTATGGGGGAAGCAAATATCCTTTGGTGGAAGTGTAGATCTAGGTCTCCTCTTTCAATCCCTAGCAAATCAACAAGTTTGAGTGGCTAGAGAGAGAGATCGAGCAAGAGAGCTTGAAGTGCATTAATGGTGGAGTGAGAGAGGTCAAAGGTGAGAGTGGTAGGTGGGAGAAGCTCCCTTATATAGCAACCCTAGATTCCAACCGTTACTGTGTTTTTTGTATTGCAGCGGTACAACCGGTCCTCGTCCCGGTACAACCGGGACTCACGGTGTATCTGCAGAACCCTACCAAGCAGTACAACCGGACCTGCGGGCGGTAGTACCGGCTAAGAAAAATAACCGGACTAACTGCCTAGCCACCGCACAACCACCACATCAAAACAGGAGCTTGGCCGGTAGTTGGGAGGTGCCTGGCCGGAGCCTTGAGCTCTTGGGCGGCTAAGTTCTAAGCGGAAGAACCACTCGGACCACCGGTGGTACCGGTCATCGAGGAACGACCGGACCAACCGGGCCACTACCGCATCAAAACAGGATCTTGGCCGGTAGTTAGGCGGTGCCTGGCCGAAACAACCGCATGGCCTTGAGCTCTTGGGCGGCTAAGTTCTAAGCGGAAGAACCGCTCGGACCACCGGTGGTACCGGTCATCGAGGAACGACCGGACCAACAGGGCCACTATCGCCCAAGAACCGCATCAAAACAGAAGCGCGAGCGGTACTTGAGCGGTGCATGGACGGAACCACCGCCCCAGCTTTTGCAGAGCATGGTGGCGGTACCACCGCCCGAAGGCAGGAGTACAACTGCTCGAGCAAAGCTGGTGAGCGACAAGACCCAGCGGTACAACCGCTGGGCAGAAACAGTGAGCAGGAATAGATAGGGGAAGAGACAAGGAAAACTCTCTCTCTCTCTCTCTCTCACCTGAGGAAGACAAAGGAGGGGTGATGAAGGTGTACGTGAAAAGATTCCCCAGTTCTTTCTAATGAGGATTCCCTCTTGATAGTACGGGTTCCCTACGACCAAAGAGATAAAAAGCATACGGGACTCCGTCTTCAATCTTTTCCTACAAGAAAGAATAGCTTTCCGATGTGAGCCTAAGCGTCAAGAACCTGAAACATTTAGCACAGGATTAGACCAACAAAGGGTTGTCATCATCATCCAAAACATAATGTAGGGAAATGCCCTTTCAGTGGGTAAGTCATGTTCATTGTGTCCCTAAGAAGGGAGGTATTATTGTTGTTCCTAATGATAAAGATGAATTGATTCCACATAGAATTATTACAGGTTATAGGATGGTAATTGATTTCCGCAAATTAAATAAGGCTACTAAGAAAGATCATTACCCCTTACCTTTTATCAATCAAATGCTAGAAAGATTATGCAAACATACACATTACTGCTTTCTAGATGGTTATTCTGGTTTCTCTCAAATACCTGTGTCGGCTAAAGATCAATCAAAGACTACTTTTACATGCCCTTTTGGTACTTTTGCATATAGACGTATGCCTTTTGGTTTATGTAATGCACCTGCTACCTTTCAAAGATGCATGATGGCTATATTCTCTGACTTTTGTGAAAAGATTTGTGAGGTTTTCATGGACGACTTTTCCGTCTATGGATCTTCTTTTGATGACTGCTTGAGCAATCTTGATCGAGTTTTGCATAGATGTGAAGAAACTAATCTTGTCTTGAATTGGGAAAAGTGCCACTTTATGGTTAATGAAGGTATTGTCTTGGGGCATAAAGTTTCTGAAAGAGGTATTGAAGTTGATAAAGCCAAGGTTGATGCTATTGAAAAGATGCCATGTCCCAAGGACATGAAAGGTATAAGAAGTTTCCTTGGTCAAGCCGGATTTTATAGGAGGTTCATTAAGGACTTCTCAAAAATTTCTCGGCCTCTGACTAATTTATTACAAAAAGATATACCATTTGTCTTTGATGATGATTGTGTAGAGGCATTTGAAATACTTAAGAAAGCATTAGTCTCTGCACCTATTGTTCAGCCACCTGATTGGAATTTACCCTTTGAAATTATGTGTGATGCTAGTGATTATGTTGTAGGTGCTGTTCTAGGGCAAAGAGTTGATAAGAAATTAAATGGTATCCATTATGCTAGTAAGACTCTAGACAATGCTCAAAGAAATTATGCCACTACTGAAAAAGAACTTTTAACAGTTGTATTTGCTTGTGATAAATTCAAACCTTATATTGTTGATTCTAAAGTAACTATCCACACTGATCATGCTGCTATTAAATATCTTATGGAGAAGAAAGATGCTAAACCTAGACTTATTAGATGGGTTCACTTGCTACAAGAATTTGATTTGCATATTGTTGATAGAAAAGGAGCTAAGAACCCCGTTGCAGACAACTTATCTAGGTTAGAGAATGTTCTTGATGACCCACTACCTATTGATGATAGCTTTCCTGATGAACAATTAAATGTCATAAGTACTTCTCGTAGTACTCCTTGGTATGCTGATTATGCTAATTACATAGTTGCTAAATTTATACCACCTAGATTCACATACCAACAAAAGAAAAAGTTCTTCTATGATTTGAGACATTACTTTTGGGATGACCCACATCTTTATAAAGAAGGAGTAGATGGTGTTATTAGACGTTGTGTACCTGAGCATGAACAGGAACAGATCCTATGCAAGTGCCACTCTGAAACTTATGGAGGACACCACGCGGGAGATAGAACTGCACATAAGGTATTGCAATCCGGTTTTTATTGGCCTACTCTCTTCAAGGATGCCCGTAAGTTTGTCATATCTTGTGATGAATGTCAAATAATTGGTAATATTAGTAGACGTCAAGAAATGCCTATGAATTATTCACTTGTTATTGAACCATTTGATTTTTGGGGCTTTGATTATATGGGACCTTTTCCTGCCTCTAATGGATATACACATATTTTAGTTGATGTTGATTACGTTACTAAGTGGATAGAAGCTATTCCAACTAGTAGTGTTGATCATAACACTTCTATTAAAATGCTTAAAGAAGTTATTTTTCTGAGATTTGGAGTCCTAGATATTTAATGACTGATGATGGTTCACATTTTATTCATGGTGCTTTCCGTAAAATGCTTGCTAAATATGACGTCAATCATAGAATTGCATCTCCGTATCACCCACAGTCTAGTGGTCAAGTAGAATTGAGTAATAGAGAACTCAAATTAATTTTGCAAAAGACTATCAATAGATCTAGAAAGAATTGGTCCAAGAAACTTGATGATGCATTATGGGCCTATAGAACTGCATATAAAAATCCTATGGGTATGTCTCCGTATAAAATGGTATATGGAAAAGCATGTCACTTACCTCTCGAACTAGAACATAAGGCATATTGGGCTATTAAAGAGCTCAACTATGATTTCAAACTTGCCGGTGAAAAGAGGTTATTTGATACTAGCTCTCTTGATGAATGGAGAACCCAAGCTTATGAAAATGCCAAGTTGTTTAAAGAAAAGGTTAAAAGATGGCATGACAAAAGGATACAAAAGCATGAGTTTAATGTAGGTGATTATGTATTGCTATACAACTCTCATTTAAGATTTTTTGCAGGAAAACTTCTCTCTAAATGGGAAGGTCCCTATGTTATCGAGGAGGTCTATTGTCCCGGTGCCATAAAAATCAACAACTTCGAAGGCACAAATCCGAAGGTGGTAAACGTTCAGAGAATTAAACATTATATCTCAGGTAATCCCATAAATGTTGAAACCAATATTATTGAAACCGTAACCTCGGAGGAATACATAAGGGACACTTTCCAGAACGTTTCAGACTCCGAAAAGGAATATGTATGTGGTACGGTAAGTAAACCGACTCCAAAACAATTTTTAAGGCAATATTTCTCCGTTTTGGAATATTTAGAAATATAGAAAATTAAGTAGCAGTCCGAGAAGGACACGAGGGTGGAGGGCGTGCCCTACCCCCCTGGGCGTGTCCCCCTACCTCGTGAGCACCTCGTGTGCCTTCCGGACTCCGTTTTCTTGCACGATACGTATTTTGGTCGGTAAAAATTCATTATATAATCTCCCAGGGGTTTTGACTCCCGTATCACGCAAAAATCCCCTGTATTTGTTTCAAGTTGTTTTTCTGACAGATCTAGATTATCATGACGTCCCAAGTGCTTCCAAGGACAAGTTCTTCGAGAAGGTCATCAACCCTTACCTCGCGGAGGTGCTGCGACACCCTCAAACCATTGAGATGCGTGATGGGTTGCTGCACATCCGCGATGCTGAGGGACCAAAGGGAATCGGAAGCGTGGAGACGAGGCTCGAAGCAATGGAGCAACAAATTTTCAAGTGCCAGGGGATGGTGGAGCGTGGAATCAACGCTAGCCACACGATGCTCGCGGAGTTCACTAACAACTACAAGCCGGATGCCAAGAACACCGAGGAGGCCATCTTCAAGTTATATGAGAAGATCGAGCACCTCCAAGCCCAAATCTATGACCTGCAAAACCAAAATTGTGAGTATGAATACAGATTCAAAAGAATGAGTTTGGCTGCAGATTCGAGGATTCCGGAGACTCGGTCATCCTTTTATGATGGTGAACCTATGCCTTGGAAGATGGATGACAAGCCTGCATCATCAAAAACACCTCCACCTTCTTCACCAACCAAGGAGATATAATAACATTGGTATGGGCACTCCCCTTGGCAACTTCCAAGCTTGGGGAGGTGCCCCGGTATCGTATCACCATCACTTTTATCTTTACCGTTTTCCTTAGTTCGATCCTATTAGTAGTATTTGGATCTAGTAGAATAAAGTTTATGGCATGATCTAGTTGTGAGTTTTGCTTTATTATCCTTCTATGTAATCGAGTTTGTGAGCTATATAATAAAGATTAGTGTTGAGTCAATGGCTTGATTTTCTTGCTATGATCTTGGGTGAATAAAAGAAAAGAGAAAAAGAATAAAAAGAAACAAAAGTTCATATTGATCTTATTGATAGTAATGACTTCACATAGAAAGAGTGTGATGATTAAAAGTTGTTGGGAGTTGGCAGACATAGCTTTGGTCATCGTTGCAATTAATAGGAAGTAATAAGGAAAGAGAGGTTTCACATATAAATATACTATTATTGACATCTTTTATGATTGGGAACACTCATTAAAATATGACATGCTAAAGAGTTGATGTTGGACAAGGAAGACAACGTAATGGGTTATGTTTTCTTATATTTGAGATAAAGTATATTGTCATGGATCATCCAACATGTTGAGCTTGCGTTTCCCCCTCATGCTAGCAAAATTCTCAGCACCAATTAGAGATACTACTTGTGCTTCCAAATACCCTTAAACCAGTTTTGCCATGAGATTCCACCATATCTACCTATGGATTGAATAAGGTCCTTCAAGTACGTTGTCATCGGTGCAAAGCAATAAAAATTTCTCTCTAAATATGTATGATTGATTGGTGTGGGAGAAATAAGCTTTATACGATCTTGTGATGTGGAAGTAATAAAAGAGACGGACTGCATAATAAAGGTTCATATCACAAGAGGCAATAAAAAGTGACGTTCTTTCGCATTAAGATTTTGTGTATCCAACCATAAAAGCGCATGGCAACCTCTGCTTCCCTCTGCGAAGGGCCTATCTTTTATTATTATCTTCTACCTTATGCAAGTGTCATGGTGATCTTCACCTCTCCCTTTTTCATTTTATCCTTTGGCAAGCCCAACATGTTGGAAAGAACCTGATATATGTGTGTGTGTGTGTGTATGTCTGTGTATGTATATATATATGTGTGTGTGTGGATATATATATATATATGTATATATATATGTATATATACAGCCCGTCTATTCTGATAATATTATCAGAATAGTTATTCTGATAACACTTCCGCCCTGCATGCTCAACGCGAGGGCACTGCACTTTCTTTACTAAGAGCACTGCATTACAGAGACTAGTGAACTTCGCGTCGGAAAAAACTGCGCGTAGTGTTTTTTTCGGTACTGTTTTTGCTCTAATTTTTAAACCGTTTATCGGAACGAGACGTGTAATATACCGTTGGAAAGCTACGGATTAGGCGCAACTTCGCCATTTTGAACACTTTTAGATATTCCCCGCGGTTTAAGAGCAGTTTCAAAAACGGTGCGGCCCACAAAGAGTGTCAACGAGCGTTTTTTCACGTCTTTTTCTAAACCGCTTCTCGGAATGAGGCAAATGATACACCGTTGGATAGATATCGTCGAGGCACATCTTTTTCATAACTATTGTTTTCTCTAATTCGTTACGGTTTAAGAGCAGTTTTAAATTTACTAAATCGCGGAATTCTGTTTTTTAATTTTTGCAATTTTCGGTACTGTTTTCGCTCTAGTTTTTGAAACGTTTGTCAAAACGAGGTGTGTAATACGTCGTTGGAAAGCTATGGATAAGGCGCAACTTTCATATGTAGAAATGGTTTTGAGATTCCTTATAGTTTTTAAGTTAATTTTGAAAATCGTGCAGTGGACGACGAGAGGCAGCAGTCGTTTTTCGCGAAATTTTTACAAACTGGTTGTCGAAATGATTCAAATGATATTCCGTTGGAAAGATATCGACGAGACGCAACTTTTTCATGTAGAACACTCTCTCTAATTCCTTATGATTTAAGAGCAGTTTTAAATTTACCGAAAAGCGGACACTCTGTTTTTCGCGAGACCAAAATCATTGTGTGTATTTCATCAGACAGAAGAACACACTGCTTCAAACGGAAAACCGCACTGCAGCAGGCAGTCAAGTGAACTTCATGATTTCTTTTTGTCGGACATAAACTTTCTCACAAAAGTTTTTGTTGTCTTTTTTTCAACTTTTTTTTGAACGAGAGTGGACCGCAACACTCCCGAAAATGAACCGCAACACTATCAAAAGTGAACCTCATGAGTTTTTGTTGTATTTTTTCATACTTATTAATTTTTTGCGTGCGTTGACCAAGCGAGTGGACCTTTCATCGGACAGAAAACACACTGCTTCAAACGAAAAACCGCACTGCAGCAGGCATTCAAGTAAACTTCATGATTTCTTTTTGTCGGACATAAACTTTCTCACCCGAGTTTTTTGTGAGTTTTTTATTGTCTTTTTCTCAAAAAAAATTATGAACGAGAGTGGACTACAGAGACGAGGCAAATGAACCGCGACATATGTCAAAGTGAACAGCATCACTCTCAAAAGTGAACAACATCGGAGGACCAAACACACTGCATGTGTTTTGATGTAATCGAATGGTTTTTGAAACACAAATTGCACTTCATACCAAGGTGTAATGAGCTGCTACACAAATGAGGTGAACTACTTTTGTCGTTTACTTAACTTTTTTTATCACAAACGTGTCTGTACCGAATAGTCGAAGCTAATGTACTGCATTAATTTTTAGGAAAAAAAGAGGTTCACTAGAAGAACATCCCCAAGAAAGGATTTTTTTTCTCTTACCATTTTACAAAATGAACCGCTTCAGGATTTATAACGAACTGCATTAGGGTAATTTTTTTACAAACAAGCTACAGTTTACATAACAACCATCAAACAAATTTTATACTTGTCTTTTTCCAGCTGCCATGCGGATGGAGTGAACTACCTTGCAAATTGTTTTACAAGTGAAGTATAAAGCATATAGCAAAACAGAGCAAAAGTGAGCTTCATCACACTATCTGTGAACTACATCATGTACTCTCAAGATTTCTTAAGGAAAAGAGCCCCCAAAAAATGCATTGAGCAGTGCTACACAAACGCCGAAAGGTGGCCGAAATATGCACGACACTACATCACAGACCATCCACTGGCAAGTCAGAGCAGCCGTAGGCGCTTGGATCAGCTATCGTGCATGCGTCGTTCAACACAAGATCGTCCGTCAAGTAGTTTCGAAATGCATTTGTGAACCGGGCGAACTGCATCACTTTTTTATCGTGCCACAACCAAGAACAAAGCGAACTTCAAAAAAGAAACCTTTTTCTTCTGCACATTGAGCGAACTATAAAAGGGCAAACAAATTTTTGAAGCTCCGGGCCTGCACGAAAATCCAAGAGCAAAGATTGTGTCCGCCGTGACGGTAGGCAAGGGAGGCCCTAGTAGTCGCTCCTTCCCGGGTCAGGGCAGTGGCCGCCGTCGTGCGGGTCATCGGGGAGGCACCCAAGAGAGGGAGGGAGAACAGGGGAGGTGCCCGAGGTGTAGATGGCCGCTCTGACGGCTCCAATCTCGTTCGCCCATGGGCAGGGCCGCTCCAGGAACACCTGGACCCCGCGCGCACCAAGCTGAAGAGCAGCAGCAGCGACCTCGTCAGGGCGGGGAGAGGGGCCGCATCGCGGGAGCCTCGGGATCTGGGATGCAGGGCAGGGAATCTCGCAGCCCCCGCCAGAGTCCATGAACAGCGGGCGACCGCGGAACTGGTGGCCATCAAGAAGGTGGGGGCGAGGTCGTGGATGTGGTGATTTCAGTGCCCGGCGGCTGGATCAGGGGAGGTGTGGTCGAAGAGGATCGGGTCTGGCCACGTCGGGGAGGAAGTAGTGGCAGGCTTGGGCGGGACCAGGGTGCTGGCGGCGGCTTGGGCACATGGCCGGCGGCATCGCAGGGAGGGGATGACGCGGGGTGGGAGGTAGGAGGTCGTCGAGATGGCACCGCGGCGGCGCGGGGGAAGGAGGTGGGGCGGCGGCGCGGACGAAGATGGCGGCTAGGCGGCGCGGGGGAGGAAGGTGGTGCGGCGGCGCAGGCAGGGAGGTGGTTCGGCGGTGTGGGGGAAGGGCACAGGGAGGTGACGACGCGGTGGGATGCGGATGTGGAGGACGGGGAGAGCGAGGGATGGAGGAGAGGATAAGGCGGGGTGGTTTCTGTTTTTTTCTTTGCATCCGCCGTTTGCTCGTGGTTAGTTTGTAGCTACAGGTGGGTCGGGGTGTTATCAGAATAAGCTCCGGTGTTATCATAATAAGTCTCTTAAGGGTTTTATCTAATTGGATCACTACTTGGGAAAAGGCTAGCAGCAGCACGGGTTTTAGGCCTATCAGCAGCGCAGGTACCCGCGCTACCAATAAGGCGCTACAGCTAACTCTTAGTAGTAGCGCTGCCTGTACCCGCGCTAGCACTATTGACTATAGCAGCAGCGCTTTTCAGGAACGCGCTGCTATTACTTAGCTGTAGCGATTTCCCGGTCCAGCGCTACTGTTATATCTTTCACCATTTCCCCATTCTGGCTTCGATAAACTGCAATTTCCAGATACTAGGTACTACTAGATATCAATTTCATAAAGCATTATAGGTACTAGGTAGTACTCCCTCGGTTCGAAATTACTCGTCGTGGTTTTAGTTCAAATTTGAACTCAAACCACGACGAGTAATTTGGAACCGAGGGAGTACTAGATAACAATTTCATATATACTCAACATGCATCCTCAAGCAGTACAAGGTGACATCGATGACAATCATCATATTTAGTTCTAGATGATATCGACGACGATCATCATATGTAGTTCTACATGATATCGACGACGATCATCATATGTAGTTCTAGATGATATAGCCACATACACATATGTAGTTCTAGATGATATCAACGACGATCATCATCCTCAAGCCTGGGCGGTGGGTGTTCCTGATAGTAATTAGGATGGCCTGTCAAGCACGAAGATTCTTGCCAACGAGGAATCTCTTCCACCCAACCGAGTTCAAGTGTGTGCGACCATCTGTGCCCATGCGGTAAGTACATGTGGTGACGGAGCCCCTTGCGGTAAGGCATAGTCCAACTGAGCCTTCTTCATCAGGCTCGATACCACAACTCACAGATAGGTTCTTTGGCAATCTCTGAATAAGAAAAACATATCAATAATAAATAGCCTAAGCATGTGATCAGACTCTACACTAAAGTATATCATCGACTAGATTTGTAAGTATAACAATACAGCATGTATATATCATCAAATTACTACATGCAGTACGTATAACATACCATTTCATGCCGATCGACCATGGTACTTGTCAGGCGGGTCACGAATGGCACCCCGACAAAGTCATCACGTGACGGAATTATGTCCCATAGGTTGCACACCTCCTCCTCGCTCAGCCTCATTCTTTGAGCTATGATGGCTTCATGAAGTGGGTTCTCATCATCTTCATTGAGTGGGTCCTCATTATCTTCATCATCTTCGTCATCTTCCACCAGGTTGATATAAATGACAACCAGCTTCGGTCTTTCTGCTCTGAAGGAGAATCTGATCAACTCACCACCAGTAAGACGCATGCGAGCGAGGAAACGGGCTCATCCATCTCCTCCAATCTGTGACATATTGCGTCCTTTCTCGACCTCCATAGTGTACGGCCCCCCAGGAGCCTCAAATGTCACAGTGTCTCCTGTCAGCTTGTTGAATTTCAACCTCACATTGCATGGGACGATCTGTGTAAGAAAAGCAAAATGACACAATGCAGTAATGCCAACACTAAAAATAAAATAGTTGTTACATTTCATCTAATTTCTTACCGTCGCATGACGAAAACTCGGATAGAAGTAGATGCCGAACAACTTGCCAGTTGCAAGGCTGCTGGCGCACCTTGACTTGCACAGTCGACATAGTGGTGCTGGTGGTGGCGCCATTTTACTAAATCAACTAAATCAAAATGTTCTAAATCAACTAAATCAACTAGCCTACTAAATAAACTAAATCAAAATGTTCTAAATCAACTAAATCAACTAGCCTACTAAATCAACTGAATCATATCAACTAAATTGACTAAATCAACTAGCATACTAAATCAACTAGCATACTAAATCCACTAGCATACTAAATCAACTAAATCAAAATGTTACATATGAAAGCCTACTAAATCAAAATGTATCAGGGAGGAGGGACAAGGAGGGGCGACTCGAGGAGGGAGAAGATAGTAGGACGGAGGAGGAAGGCGGAGTGAGGAGGGGCCGGCCGGAGGCGAGTGGAGGGAGGATGGATCGAGGAGGAAGGCGGAGCGAGGAGGGGGCGGCCAGCGGCGATTGGAGGGAGGACGGAGGAGGAGGCCGGTACCGAGTCCAGCGAGGAGGATGAGGCGACAGCGGCGCAGATCGGGGGAGGGGCGACGGGGTCGGGGTGAGGAGGAGACCGTGAGTGTGTGTGAGTGTGATCTGTGGATGAGGCTAGTGAGATCTGTAGTTAATTTAGCAGTAGCGATTATTGCCCGAATGCGCTGCTGCTACGTTACGTAGCAGTAGCGCTATCTATTTTAATGCGCTGCTGCTATAACTGGCCTCGCGGCGGCGTCATGGGAATTTTAGCAGTAGCGCCGCTTGGAGTGCGCGCGCTACTGATAAACTTGTTTCAGCAGCGAGTTTCCACAGCCCGTGCTACTGCTACTTAGCAGCATCGCCTGATTTTATAGCGCGCTGCTGGTAAGATTCTATGTATAGGCTTTTCCCTATTAGTGGATGTAGGGGGCATGAGTTATTATCTTTGACATTACCCTTGAGGTAAAAGTTTGTGGGGCGAAACTATAAGCCCCTATCTTTCTCTGTGTCCGATTAAAACACCGTAACCACAAGTATTACGCGAGTGTTAGCAATTATGAAGGACTAGATGATAGTTGAGTATGTCGACTTGCTTTTTAGCTCTGACATAGACTCTTTCAGATGTTATATAAATTGCAATTGCTTCAATGATTGAGGTTATAGTTTGTTGGTTCTCAATAACGTTTCTGATTCATACTTTTGCTTTGTGAATAGATCATCACTTGAACATAAGTAATCATATGACAATATCTATGTATGTTGCTGTTATGAGAATAATCATGATGCCCTCATGTCCGTATTTTATTTTTATCGACGCCTCTACCTCTAAACATGAGGACATATTTATCGTTATCGGCTTTCGCTTGAGGACAAGCGAGGTCTAAGCTTGGGGGAGTTGATACGTCTATTTTGCATCATGATTTTATATCAATATTTATTCCATTATGTGCTGTTATTTCACATTATGTCACAATACTTATGGCTATTATCTCTTATTTTACAAGGTTTACATAAGGAGGGAGAATGCCGGCAGCTAGAATTCTGGGCTGGAAAAGGAGCAAATATTAGAGACCTAGTCTGCACAACTCCAAAAGTCCTGAAACTCCACGGAATACCTTATAATAAATAATGAAAAATCATCGCCAAAGATGAAGACCAGGGGCCCACACCCTTCTCACGAGGGTGGGGGCGCCCCCCCTAGGGCGCGCCCCCTACCTCGTGGGCCCCCTGGTGGCTCTCCGATGACCATCTTCTCCTATATGAAGTCTTTCGTCGAGAAAAAAAATAGGAAGCAACCTTTCGGGACGAAACTCCGCCGCCACGAGGCGGAACCTTGGCGGATCCAATCTAGAGCTCCGGCAGAGCTGTTCTGCCGGGGAAACTTCCCTCCCGGAGGGGGAAATCATCGCCATCGTCATCACCAACGCTCCTCTCATCGGGAGAGGGCAATCTCCATCAACATCTTCATTAGCACCATCTCATCTCAAAACCCTAGTTCATCTCTTGTATCCAATTCTTGTCTCCAAGTCCGGGATTGGTGCTAGTAGGTTTCTAGTAGTGTTAATTACTCCTTGTAGTTGATGCTAGTTGGTTTAATTGGTGGAAGATCATATGTTCAGATCCTTTATGCATATTAATACCCCTCTGATTATGAAAATGTTTATGCTTTGTAAGTAGTTACGTTTGTTCCTGAGGACAAGGGAGAAGTCTTGCTATCAGTAGTCATGTGAATTTGGTATTCGTTCGATATTTTGATGAGATGCATGCTGTCTAGCCTCTAGTGGTGTTATGTGAACGTCGACTACATAACACTTCACCATTATTTGGGCCTAGAGGAAGGCATTGGGATGTAATAAGTAGATGATGGGTTGCTGGAGTGATAGAAGCTTAAACCCTAGTTTATGTGTTGCTTCGTAAGGGGCTGATTTGGATCCATATGTTTCATGCTATGGTTAGGTTTACCTTAATACTTTTGTTGTAGTTGCGGATGCTTGCAATAGAGGTTAATCATAAGTGGGATGCTTGCAATAGAGGTTAATCATAAGTGGGATGCTTGTTCAAGTAAGAACAGCACCCAAGCACCGGTCCACCCACATGTCAAATTATCAAAGTACCAAACGCGAATCATATGAGCGTGATGAAAACTAGCTTGACGATATTCCCATGTGTCCTCGGGAGCGCTTTTCCTTATATAAGAGTTTGTCCAGGCTTGCCCTTTGCTACAAAAAGGATTGGGCCACCTTGCTGCACTTTATTTACTTTTGTTACTTGTTGCTCATTACAAATTATCTTATCACAAAACTAGCTATTACCACTTATTTCAGTACTTGCAGAGAATACCTTGCTGAAAACCGTTTATCATTTCCTTCTGCTCCTCGTTGGGTTCGACACTCTTACTTATCGAAAGGACTATGATAGATCCCCTATACTTGTGGGTCATCACCATGTAGCAGTAACATTTTAATGTTCGAAATCACTACTTAATGTTTAATTATACGACATGAGGTTTCTAGGCGGCTCATTGTCAGGTCTGGATTGTTCAGCCTCTTGGTGTTTCTACCTCCCATTCGTTCTCGGGGATTGGATCAAATAAAAACTAATTTAGCTAGAAGTTTTCATGAAATTCAAATTGTGTTCGAAGATAAGCTTGGCAAGACCTATCCGCCGAATGACCTTTCATCCCTCCTCACAAGACCTAGTGGATGCAACACCCAATCTCCCCTTCCTACACCACATCGTCACCAAAGGACGCCATCGGGCCAAGCCCGTGTGGTCGATAGCAGCAACGGGGTGCATGCTCGTGATGGAGGGGCACTCGTGGGCTTCAGGCATTGGTAATTCGGGCGTAACGACGCAGTCTTGGGCAAGAGTCATTGATGCTTGTAGCGGACATTTGGAGCTCGGTCGGAGGCCTATGGCGACATCAAAGATGGCCGGAGGTATGATCTCGATCATGCATGTGCCACTTAGATCAACGCGGCCAGCGGCGGTGGGTCTAAGGCATATGTTGTGTCATCGATGGTGGTCCTTGTGATGGCAGACTATGGTTGGGTGTCGAATGGCCTCCTCCACTGGTTGGATCCCACCTGCAATGACATCCTCCATGTGGTTGGAGCCATCTGGCTGCAGTGTTTCTCATTTAGACCTGGCCATGGTAGCATCGGCCAGCCACTCGACATGTTGATTGCGATGGCCATCAAAGGGTCTTCGTGAGAGTTCTTTTGTCCAGATCCGGTGGTTGTTGTTTGCCGCTCATACTGACAAGGTTAGGGGATGCAGTTGGGATTGTGGGTTTCGGTGGCTCT